>NW_028281217.1:267500-330000 GCF_059751285.1 Brachycentrus maculatus
TGATCACCTTTCCTTCATGTGTAAACGATCGAGATAACACTGCGTTTATATGAAGCAGTGCCCTATGCACCATAGGGGTGCGGTAAGGGTTTTACAAAAGTGACCAAGTGCATTTAAAAAAAATCGTGATCATTGACTATTTGATATTTTACTATCTGAATATTGCCCTGAAAAAATCCCACAGGATTTTAAACGTAGAAGTATAATTTATTGACTTGTTAAAAACGACCAACTGCATTGATGTTTCCCATATTTTGAGTGTGTCCAAATACTTGTTCACAAATCTGGATTATCTCCAATTATAGGAGTTATTTCCATATTATTTTTTGACATCTCATCAAATATGAAGAAGTTTGGGTATTTACGGGGCTGAGGAACGTCATAGGCTGGTTTAAGTGATCACTTTACACACGTGTAACATTCACCAATTCTACCCGTGATTGACAACGACACTACTCAAACTCTCGGAAGTTCTATATATATGAACCAATTATGAAACATTGTTCTTGAATCACTAGAATTTCACTAGAGACATCCATTGGCGAGATGAAAAGATTTGATATTTATTTTAAAGGTGACTTAAATGGCCCTCCTGAACATTTTACGTTCTGTTACATGGTCACTTTCTCCTCTAGGTAAGACGACGAAAAGCATACTTTTATAGGGCTACTTTTATATTAGCTATTTTTTAATCTAATATATTATTAAAGAAAACACTTGTCTTTACCTATCAGCGGAAGCTAAACTGAAAGTGCACAACGGAGTCCTGGTTCCAACTCTAATGTATGGATGTGAAACATGGAGTTGGCAAAAGAAGGATGAAAGTAGACTGAATGCAGTCGAAATGCGATCTCTCAGAAGAATGTGCGACAAAACGATGTATGATAGATGTGCGAATAGTGAAATAAGGAAGGAATGCAAAGCTGAGATAAGCATTATCGATAAAATTAAGTAAGGTGTGTTGAGATGGTTTGGACATGTAGAAAGATTGAGTGAGGAAAGAACGGTAAAACAAATTTATGAGGCGAATGTAAGCGGGAAAAGAAGCAGAGGAAGACCGAGAAAAACATGGCACCATCAGGTATGCCAAATACTTGAAAGTGGTCAGGTTAGGAGTCGTAACAATCGGGGGGTATGTATGAGGAGATGCATGAACGTGGAAGAGGCGAAGAATGTTTGCAAGGACAGAGTGGTGTGGCGCTCTATTCTCTCCACCTACCCCTGCGGGGAAGCGGTGTGATGGTTAGTTAGTTAGTTAGTTCACTTGTCTTTACCACTTGGGTTTATTTTATGACGAATAGTTTCGGAAGCTAAGCTTCCATCTTCATTTCTTGCTATAAATATCCTCACGTCTTACCACAAAGTAAATGCGAAAACAATAAATAAAATAACATTTAGTTTAAAAATTAGAAAAACCTTTACAACACTTTGAATGAGTCCAAATACTTTATCACAAATCTGAATTATCTCCAATTACTAGTTATTTTTTACATGATTTTTTGACATCTCAACATAGATGAAGAGGAATACGTAAGTCTGGGCATTTACGGGGCTTATATAAAAAAAAGCTTCTTCGTCTCACCAATAGATGTCTCTAGTGAAATTCTAGTGATTCAAGTTCAATGTTTCGAAATTGGATCATATATTATAGAGAACTTCCATATACATACAAATGAAAGAGTCTCTGCTAAATAATATCTTTCCTTATCCCATCATAGATGTCTCTTGTGAACTTGAACTGATCAATATATCAGGAGTAGGTGGTTGTCAATAATGGGTAGAATTGGTGAATATTACACGTATGTAAAGTATGATCACTTAAACTAGCCTATGACGGTCGTAAGTCCCGTAAATGCCCAGACTTATTCTTCTTCATCTTTGTTGTGATGTCAAAAAATAATATGAAAAATAACTCCTGTAATTAGAGATATTCCAGAATTGAGAACAAGTATTTGCACACACTTAAAATGTTTAAAAAATTGAAAACAAAGAACTTTAAAAAAGCGACTGAAAGTTTTATTACAATTTGCCCCGTTAATTTTTTTTGTAGGTAGGTTATCCTCCCAAATTAATCTCGGCAAATATTTTCGTTCCTTTTTTAAAAGCTTGATTCCATAGAAGCATGAATGGAATAACTTGTCCGTGGTCGCTGTGTACCTTCGTCACAGGTTTTCTCTTTCACCTCCCGTGTCACAACTGTCAAAGTGACAGCTGTCAGCCGAGGATAAAATCTTGATCAACCTTTTACGCGCGGAATGCCATACCGCCTTACTTCGTAGCTGTCATTGTTTACCTCAAGAAATATTTTTAATGTTTCTATAATTTACATTACATTGTCCGCCTCCGTAGTGTAATGGTCAGTACGCTCGGCTGCCGTTCCTGAGGTCCCGGGTTCGATTCCCAAGAAAATTATATTATTTACTGACATCTCAACACAGGCATTAGCGGATAAATTGGAGATAATCATAAATTATGAACAAGTATTTGTACACATTCAAAATGTTGTAAATAAATTAACTGGTCAAATTTTAAGGTAAAAAAAGATTTTCCTACCGTTTCTCGAGTACCTATATGAATATAATCCAGGATTCGGACCTCACATACAAATGAAAGAGTTTCCGCTTAATAAAAAGCATCTGTCATCTCATCATAGATGTCTCTAGTGAATTCAAGAATTTCGTTTCGAATTTAAACAATAAATGTATAGAATATATATACTTATACGTTTAATTTGTAGAACTCCATTTTAATTTGTATATAATGTTAAAATCAAACACTGATTTTTATTTTTTTTAAACTATTGTGTTTAGTCCTTCTAGTAAAACATGACAAAATGACGCTTCTCACTTTTTCGCTTCCAACGTGGATAGTTATGAATGTTACACCGCATTAAAAAGGTTAAACACAATATGTAAAAAATACAACATTTAAAGTGGTTTTAAATCACATGTGTATTAATTCTTGAATGATATATTTTTTTTAAATATATTATATAAACGTTCTCCATACTGTCTCATTTCATGCACACGTGGGAAGAGAGAATAGAACGCCAAACGATCAATATATGTGAAATCGTTAAATATTATTCAATTGCTATATTGACATTTGTCAGCATGCTCCGCTACCGCACTGGAAGTCCCGGGTTCGATTCCCAGGGAGGGTCAAATAAATATAAGTGATTTTTTCACTCTAATATTTATTCAATATCACCTTGGACTGGTTGCTGAAGCGGAGGGCTTATCACCCTTCCTTCATGCATTAACGATCAAGATCTGCGTTTATATGATGCAGTGCCCTATGCACCATCGGGGTGTTGATCGTTTAAACATGAAGGAAAGGTGATCAGCCCTTCGCTTCAGGTACCAGTCCAGGGTAATATTAAATAAATATTACAGTGAAAAAATCAATTACATTTATTTTACCCCCCTCCGGGAATCGAACTCGGGACCTCCAGAACGGTAGCCGAGCGTGCTGACTATTACACTACGGAGGTGGAATATATATATAAGTATATATATAGAATTTGAGTAGTGTGATGTCAATCATGGGAAGAATTGGTGAATGACGGTCTTTGCTAAATAAAAGCTTTCTCAAATAAACCCCCCAGATGGCGCCAGTGAACTCAAACATAAAGCGTCATGAGATTTATGATACATGTAGGAGTACCAAAAAAATTGTGTTGTGGTTTTCAGTCATGGGTAGAATTGGTGAATGTTACACGCGTGTAAAGTGATACTTAAACCAGCCTATGGCGATCTTAAGCCACGTTAATGCCTAGGCTTCCGAATTTTTCTTCATCTATGTTGAGATGTCATTACATCCGATTACCTTTGTCGATAAAATCAAAGGTCGATAACCGTCTCGGGTTAGACTTTTTATAGAGGATTTTTTTTTACCGACACAGACCATATTTCGTTTAAATAATAATAACGTTAATATATTAGTAGCACCAAGGCCGACGCATTCCCCGTGGGACATAAATTATGCCAACATAAGAACCCCATGAACAGAAGCGTGATAGCTATGGCTCTCGTTTCACCAAAATCGCTTAAAAATAATCAATGGCCCGCAACTTAATTTCCTTTAACCTAAGTAACATTTAAGGCCCAGTATTCGATTAATCACAACATTATTTTCTTTAAACCTAGGAGCGAGTGTTTTTGCGTAGAATTTTCACTCTTGAATTACATGAAATAACAGTAACTTTAAACATAAAGAGTAAATCCACTTACGAGTAGGAATAGGTATGAAACTTAAAAAGTTGAAGCCTGAGTAGGGTCATGATAAACGGTGTTGCATAAGCCGTAGCTAGATTTCAGAGTCACTTGGACGTTAGGTTATTTAAAAAAAAATTAAACCCAGGTAATATTTGACGTAATTGTTTTTTTCTTCTTAAATCACCGTTTTTGCATTGGAAAAAAAATATTCGAGAAAAATATATATGGTTTTGAAAAGAAAGGAGTCAAGGTTTATAAAGGTTTTAAAAAATTAAAAAATATACCAATAGATGTCTCTAGTGAAGTTCTAGTGATTCAATAATATTTTTTCAAAATTGGTTCATATATATATAGAACTTCCAAGAATTTGAGTAGTGTGGTTGTCAAAAATGGGTAGAATTGGTGAATGTTACACGTGTGTAAAGTGATCACTTAAACCAGCCTATGACGGTCCTCAGCCCCGTGAATTCCCAGATTTCCATATTCTTCTTCATCTTTGATGAGATGTCAAAAATTAATAGCTCAATTTTAGTCTACAGTAATACACAGTCTACCTGATAATAGAATTACTATTTCTGTATTTAAGAGTATTTAAAGTGCTATTACACAAAGTGAACGATGAATTATAAGGAGAATGTGTTGCAGTAGCTGACTTAAATTTTAAGCGCCGAGTTTCTCTTTTGGAGTTGTCGGTGAAATCGACCGATTCGTAAATAGTATATTAAATTATAATACATACAATACTGTTCATTTTTAAATGTGTGTGAGTGGGTGATATACACACACAAATTTTTATCAATGTATTTGTGTTTTGATGACAAAAATTTCGATTCTAAGGCAGTTCAAAGTGTATTTTTTTTATTATTATTATTTTATATTGAATCTCAACACAGATGAAGAAGAATAAGGAAGTCTGGGTATTTAAAGAGCTTCTATCCTTTCACATGCTGGTTTAAGTGATCACTTTATACACGGGTAATATTCACCATTCTACCCTCGATTGACAACCACACTAGTCAAATTTCGGAAATTATATTTATGATTAAAATTACATATTTTGCGCGTGAGTTCTCGGCCACCATCTACGGTTGAATTTATTAAGATTTTTAATTATTATTTAGCAGAGACCTGTATGAAATGTATGGTAAGATTTCTGATTTTAAGAAATGTATGGTATGGATTTAGGTGTCGGGTTGTGGTCCCGTGGTTAGTGTCGCGGACTCTTGAGTCAGAGTTTCTCGGTTCGAACCCACTCTACCACAATTCGATACCTATTTCTAATTATGAGCCGCTAAGGATCACAGAAATAGTATGAAATTAAAATATTTGTGTAAATAATAAAAACACAAATATTTCTCTTGAACGAAAATTCATCTGCAATTTCCGAAATTTCAGTAGTAAAAAACTTTGATCAGTATTACCTACTTTTCTGTTTTTGATTTGGATGGAAGATATTGCTTATTAGCAACAAGCCCGCCATTGAACAACAAATAAACAAAGAAAATCATTAAAAAATATATTAAATATACTACTACTACTACTACCATCACGCCGTTTCCCCGCAGGGGTAGGCAGAGAGGATGGAACGCCTCTGTCCTAACATACACTCCTCGTCTCCTTCACATCAATATCTAATCTAGTCATACATGCCCTTCGATTACGCAGACTTTTGACACCGCCAGATTTTAGGTTCTGATTGATCTGATCGTGCCAAGTCTTTTTCGGTCGTCCTCGTTCTGTTTTCCCTTTCACATTCATTTAAAAATATAGAAAAGAAACCCCGCTGAAAAAACCAGTATTTTAACCCGTTGATGAAAACATCCGTAGTTCTCAAAACTAGTCGTGTTTACATTAATAAACTCAAAAGTGGTCTTATACCAGTGTATTGTTTTCATATTAAAATCAGGTTATTCCACAAATTTAATTCCAAATCAATAAATATTATAATAATATTACAAAAGTGTTTAAATAATAAAAATAAAACCCTTATCCGCACCCCAATGGTGCGTACGGCACTGTGTCATATAAACGCAGTGTTATCTTGATCGTTAACACATGAAGGAAAGGTGATCGGCCCTCCGCATTAGGTACCAGTCCAGGGTAATATTACAAAAGTGTTTATATGTTTGAAAATATATATGTATGTATATCAATTTTGAACGACCTCAGATATATGGTTTGGAAAAGAGAGAAAGATATGAAAGAAGGTGGTATTCGTATGATAAAAACGATAAATCGAAATCCTTTTATACGAAGTGACTAATAATACGAAATAAATCGCCAAACAGTGAAAAAAAATTGTAAAAAAATTTTTTTTCAAAAAGGAAATTCGATCATTTCGAGAATTATTCGGTATTCTTCGGCATCTATTTCCAACAATCGCGGCAGTGTTTTACGAAAATAATGCGATATGATTTCGGTAGTGTAAAGGCAAAGGGGTATATCTGTCTCAGACCAAATTTTACAGGAGAGCAAAAACAAACTTGTGAAATTAAATAACGCATTTATTTTATGTATTTTCATATGTACATATCTTAATAAAACTAAGTATTGCAACTACAGCTATATCCTTTTGCCATATTATGGAATACACTATTTTAGACATTTTGTGGAACAAACTTAGAAAATGAAAAATTTGACAGATATACCCCTTTGCCAATACACTACCGAATTATCCTAAATATTTTTTTAAAAATATAATTTGAATATATGCATAGTATTTCTTGACTTTGCAAAGTATATATTGTCCATGGGGTATTTGCGGAAATTCACCACAGAAGCTCTAAAGCTTAACAAGAAAGAAATAAGGATCCTAACCAGGACCTTGACAGGACACTGCAGACTGAGGAAACACATGACAAAAATTGGACTACATGACTCCCCAGTATGCAGATTTTGTATGGAGAGTACCGAAACGTCAATCCACATTCTCTATAACTGTGACTCACTCGCTCGCAAACCAAGTCACATCCTTGGAAGACCACTACTGGACTCAGAGAAGGTGAAGCTGCTACCACCAAAACAGGTTGTGAGCTACATGACTCACGTAGGTCTTGAGAGTGAGCTATGATAGAGGGAGGTCACAATACACCTAATATGGTCACAGTGACATAAGCGATACAAACCCTCCACCTTAAATTCAAATAAAACTAAATAGTATTCCTCGACATTTTATCGTCCCATATATCGCTCACTTTTTCACTCGCATCAATATTCAGTTGTGCATGTTTTCAGAATGCCCAGAAAATGTACTATATCTCAGCAAAAGTGGCATATTTTAAACTTAATATTTACCCGCTACAGGGTAAAAGAGTGCTGTTTTTGCATTTTGAAGAAAAAGAATTGTTTAATTATTTTTCAAAACATACTAAATATTTTTCAAATGGAGAAAAAACGTTCAGGTTTTACCTAAAAAGATCTGTTGCACAGTAAAAAGTTCAATAAGTGGCTTGATATTTATTTTTAATACATTTTATTATATTTTTTAACTTTAAAAATGATATTCTGAAATCGCGTTTTTTTTTATATATGATGTTGTTGAAAGGAGTGAGTGATATCTGTTTGACTGTTTTTTCCTAATTCGCTCATTCCACATGTCCAAACTACCTCACACTATTCGAACTAAGCGGGTTATCACGTGTGGCATACATTGGCGATGGCGGTATTTCGTGTGGGTAAAAATATTACCATAATTTCGGGACCTCTGACATCATCGGATTGGTGGCTACTGTACATCGGATCTGTCTACTGTGTATGGGTCGCATTCTACCCATACATGCTGCGGAACAGATGGCGCTGCCATAACTACGAAAAGAGTTATTTAGCTACTTAACATGTTAGCGTTTTTTTTTCCTCACACTAACCTCATGCCAACTAACAAAATAACCTTTTCCATCGTTATGGCAGCGCCATCTGTTTTGATTTTTTTTAACCTTACACAGGTAAAAACGCGCAACATGTTAAACTTACATACTGACTTTTTTCATCGATATTGCAGCGCCATCTGTTCCGCAGGTGTTTTAACCTTATGCAGGTAAAAACACTAGTCAGATATATACACATGAACAAATAAAAACCTTTACGAATTTATATGTGCCGTTGTGATATCATTTCGATGTAATCGTAATATCTTCGTAATATTCAACTAAGATTTTGAACAAACGAACATTTAAAGTTGTTTTTGTATTTATGTATTGCATAAATCGCTAACTCCTTTCAAGAACGTCATAAATCAAAAATTGTAAATTTTCAGTTATGCATGTTTTCGGAATGCCCAGAAAATGTACTATATCCCAGCAAAAGCGGCATATTTTTTACTTAACATTTACCCGCTACAGGGCAGAAAGTGTTGTTTTTGCATTTTGAAGAAAAGGCATTGTTAAATTATTCTTTCAAAAAACTAAATATTTTTCAAATGGAGAAAAAAACTTCAGATTTTACCTAAAAAGATTCTTTGTACAGTAAAAAGTTCAGTAAGTGGCTTGATATTTATTTTTAATACATTGTATTTTATTCTTAAACTTTAAAAACGTTCTCCTGAAAAATCAAGTATTTTGATTTATGACGTTCTTGAAAGGAGTGAGCGATATGTATAAATTTGATTTAAATAAAAAAATATATATTTATATAAATATATATACATATATATATATATATATATATATATATATATATATATATATATATATATATATATATATATATATATATATATATATATATATATATATATATATATATATATATATATATATATATATATATATATATATATATATATATATATATATATATATATATATATATATATATATATATATATATATATATATATATATATATATATATATATATATATATATATATATATATATATATATATATATATATATACATATATATATACATATATAAATTTCAAACGGTAGCTTTATGTGAGTGATTTGAAAAACATATTGAGAAATTAAGGTAGACATGCTAAGACCTAAGTATAGTATTAATCGTGAATATTTAAAAAAATGAATGTATGGAAATGAAATAAAATTAAAAAAAAAAAAAAAAAAAAACTGCGTCGCCAGTCAACACGACGACAATCACAGAAAATTACGCGAGTATTGGGTGCGTTTAGTTTTTTTGATAATATCTCGATAAGTAAGTATATCATTTAATAATTTGGTATTAACTTTGTGGAATAACACGATGATTTAAATGTAAAAATAAAACCACTTTTAATGAGACCACTTTTTGAGTTTATTAATGTAAACCCTTGCTCTACAGATATATATTAAAACCCATATTCGCACCCCAATGGTGCATAGGGCACTGCATCATATAAACGCAGTGTTATCTTGATCGTTAACACGTCGAGGAAAGGCGATCAGCCCTCCGCTTCAGGTACCAGTCCAGGGTAATGTTGAATAACACCCAGACTTAAATATTCCCCACTTGAATCATACTAATTTGTATGCCTTATACTTTGACGTAACCTTATACCCAATACTTTGATGTTTTTTTTTTAGATATTTTATTATTTATTTTAATTTCACAATAACGGACTGCGCCTCGCCGGTTCCATATTCAAACTTGCTACCAAAACATTCCATATTCAAATGAGCGGCCGAAACAGCTCCCTAATTTACCGACCAGACCTCTCGATCTTATGTCACGTATGAATAGGGGTCATTTTTCTTTGGCGACGTTGAAAAAAAACGCCCGACGGCGGCGAACGAAAATGAACCCTACGGCCAATAGGCACAGAGGTCGAAATTGCGTGGAGTGCCAACCGATTCTCACTCTTAGCGGATTTTAAGAAATATTAATTTTTCATGCTAATTTCGCCTTTATCGGTGTACAGTGGTGGAATATAATTATATATATATATATATATATATATATATATATATATATATATATATATATATATATATATATATATATATATATATATATATATATATATATATATATATATATATATATATATATATATATATATATATATATATATATATATATATATATATATATATATATATATATAAATATATATATATATATATATATATATATATATATATATATAAATATATATATATATATATATATATATATATATATATATATATATATATATATATATATATATATATATATATATATATAATATATATGCAACATGTAAATACAAATAAACGGTCAAATTATAAACTATATATAAAATTTTAAATCATGTTTCAGGCTTTTCCCAGTGTGTAAAAAGTAATCCGAGGCTCGGATATGCATACAAATAAAAAAATCTAAATAAAAGTTTTCCTCAATCAAACATAGATAGCTGTTGTGAACTCATATGTACCTACTGTGTCACGAGATTGATCATATATTTAGGAGTTCCAAAAAAATTTATAGTCTGGTTGTCAGTCATGGGTAAAATGGTGAATGTTGCGATGTGTAATGTGATCACTTAACCAGCCTACGACAGGTCAAACCCCTGTAAGTACAAGAAAATATCCGAAAAGATCCGAATCCTGGATTATAATCACACACATGAGAAACGCCAGAAAATACCATTTTCATTTTTATTATTAAGCTTATAATTTGACCAGATAATTTTATTTACAACATTTTGAGTGTGTCCAAATACTTGTTCACAAATCTGGATTCTCTGCAATTATAGGAGTTATTTTTCATATTATTTTTTGACATCTCATCAATGATAAAGAAAAATAAGGATGTCTGTGCATTTATGGGGCTGACGACCGTCATAGGTTGGTTTAAGTGATCATTTTACTCATGTGTAACATTCAATCAACAGCTTCTTTTCATCTCACCAACAGATGCCTCTAGTGAAGTTCTAGTGATTCAAGAACAATTTTTCGAAATTGGATCATATAAGTACATATATGTATATATAGAACTTAACAATATATTTAGAAATTCATATTATCTGAGTAGTGTGTTTGTCAATCATGGGTAGAATTGGTGAATGATACACGTGTGTTAAGTTTCCACTTAAACCAGCCTATGCCGGTCATCAGCCTGGTAAACGCCCAGACTTCCATATTCTTCTTCATCTATATGAGATGTCAAAAATAATATAAGAAATAAAAAGTTGTAAAATTTGTAAAAGTTGTAAAAGTTGTAAAATAAATCAGAAGTAGCTACTTAAGAAATAAGATTATAAATATTAATACTCCACCACTGGCTTTAAATTAATGTTATTTCACATTTGGTAACAAATGTGGTATAAAGTCGGTATAATTTTTATATAAAATCTGTTTTTAATGAGTCCTCTACGCGTAAAAATAAATTAATATGTATTTTATTTGTAACAATTAATTACATTAATAAGTTCTACATTTTCAAATATTCGCAGACCATTTAATATGTTTTAATATGTTAAAAGTTCAGGAATTTTGATTAGAATTGGATACTTTGTGTCTTTTGTAGTGCAGTGGATAACGTTATATTATAACGCGCATAAATAAGGTGGGGGTTCATTGTAAAGGAGTTAAAAAAAATATTGATATGTGTGGTTGTCAATTTTGAGTAGAATGGTGAATGGTGCGCGTGTGTAAAGTGATCATTAACCAGCCAGTGACAGTGCATATATATGTAATAAAATACCTAGGTACCTACCTATACATTTTATTAAGTACTTATATCATATATATAGATATATTATATCAATGGGCAAAAAAATCTTCTTCATCTATATTGAAATGTTTTATAACACAGATATTTATTAAAATAATTTTTATGTTTTGTTATTTATTTTTGTCTATTCTTATATTATTGATTGTATTTTATAAAATTTATATGAATTTAAGAGGCTTGCACACATATGTATATATATATATATATATATATATATATATATATATATATATATATATATATATATATATGTATATGTATATATATATTTATATATATATATATATATAAATATATATATATATATATATATATATATATATATATATATATATATATATATATATATATATATATATATATATATATATATATATATATATATATATATATATATATATATATATATATATATATATATAAATATGTAATATAATACCTAGGTATCTACCTGCAAATAGTACCTACATAAAACAGTTCTACCACCAGATGTCGCATGCGTCGCACTGAATAAAACAAAAGACATCAGATAGAAAAAATATAATATTCTGAACTGTCAGAATCAGATTGATAGATAGAAAAATATTATAAAGATAGATTAAGAATAAACTTTAACTATAAACTTGAATTACAAAGCAACTCATTGTTTATTTTATTATTATACACCCACTTTACATATTATTTACACCCAATTTACAAAGGAAAATATTACCACGTTATATTTACATATATTGGAATTAAAAACGAAGATGTAAGAAAGGAATGTAAAGCTGAACGATGTATAATTAAAAAGATTGGGAAGAGTTCTTTACGGTGGTATGGACATGTGGAGCGAATGGATAACGAGAGAATGACTAAGAAAATATATGTGGCGAACGTGAGAGGGAAAAAAGAACGAGGACGACCGAAAAAGACTTGGCACGATCAGATCAATCAGAACCTAAGATCTGGCGGTGTCAAAAGTCTGCGTAATCGGAGGGCATGTATGACTAGATGTATGGATGTGAAGGAGGCGAGGGGTGTATGTCAGGACAGAAAAGTGTGGCGTTCCATCTTCTCTGCCTACCCCTGCGGGGAAACGGCGTAATGGTGGTATTAGTAGTAAAAGTATATATATATATATATATATATATATATATATATATATATATATATATATATATATATATATATATATATATATATATATATATATATATATATATATATATATATATATATATATATATATATATATATATATATATATATATATATACAATATATATATATATATATATATATATATATATATATATATATATATATATATATATATATATATATATATATATATATATATATATATATATATATATATATATATATAAATATATCTTAACTAACATAAACTCCCATGGTAAATCGTATTGACATAGTGTTATCTTTATCGTTACTTACATGAAGGCAAGGTGATAACTCCTGCGCTTCAGGGACCAGTCCAGGGTAATATCAAATAGTATTAGAGTGTATAACTAATATTTAACCCCATGGTTGACGTCTCCCGGGCAGACCAAGATAAAGAAGAAGAAGAAGTAGAACTAATATTTATTTTCAATCAAATCAAAAAACTTGATTTTTCAGGAGAACGTTTTTAAAGTTTAAAAATATAACACAATATATATTAAAAATAAATGTCAAGCCACTTATTGAAATTTTTACTGTGCAACGAATCTTAGGTAAAACCTGAAGGTTTTTTCTCCATTTGAAAAATATTTAATTTATTTAAAAAAAATAATAAAACAATACATTTTCTTCAAAATGTAAAAACAACACTTTCTGTCCTGTAGCGGGTAGATATTAAGTTAAAAATATTCCTCTTTTCCTGTGATATAGTACATTTTCTGGGCATTCCGGAAACATGCACAACTGAAAACATACGATTTTTGATTTATGACGTTCTTGAAAGGAGTGAGCGATATATCGTATGCACATATCAAGCGTCTTTTCTTCGTTTTTATTACGTATACGAATACAAACTTCGATATAAGTAAATGACTAAATCTCCAAATACGATCCTTGGATCACGAAGAGAATATGTGACTTAGGTACGAAATATAACTGTTTCCGTATAAGTTCTTACAACGGTAGCATCCGTTTGATATACATATTTTAGTGCGATAATTTACAAAAAAGTGTTAAATAAAATTTAAAAAAATATATAATGTTATACTTATATATATATTATACAACATATTTCTTCGAAATACCTCTCTCCGTTTTTTTTTATCGGCTTAATACGTACATAAATTTATCAGCGACAATAAATTATAATTTTATTATTTTTCATCGAAAAGATATCAAATTTTATACCGAAACCATCTTCCTCAAATTAAACCATAAATTGCGGCTACTGGTGTGAAATACGTATTTGTTAAACTGAGTTTGAATTTAAACTGTTTTCGAATGGTATTGTGTTTGGTATGAATAGGGCTGCCAACATATTGGTATTTAAATTAAACTAACTAACTAGCTAACTAACCATCACGCCGCTTCCCCGCAGGGGTAGGCAGAGAGAATAGAGCGCCACACCACTCTGTCCTTGCAAACATTCTTCGCATCTTCCACGTTCATGCATCTCCTCATACATACCCGCCGATTGTTACGACTCCTAACCTGACCACTTTCAAGTATTTGGCATACCTGATCGTGCCATGTTTTTCTCGGTCTTCCTCTGCTTCTTTTCCCACTAACATTCGCCTCATAAATTTGTTTTACCGTTCTTTCCTCACTCATTCGTTCTGCATGTCCAAACCATCTCAACACACCTTTCTTAATTTTATCGATAACGTTTAAATAAAACGAATATTTATAATAAAAATATATTATCATATCCTTTCAAATAATTTTAAAATACATCATATGACTTATCCGCAAGAGCAGGCAGAGAGAACAGAAGATGATTATGTGAATAAAAAAAATAAAATAAAAATAAACATATACCCGCTGGTTATTTAACATATATTATTTCAAGAACTTGAAATACTTGCTCATACCAAGGTTTCCTAGGTCTTCCTCTGATGTATTACCAAACACATTCGCCTCATAAATTTGTTTTTTCTATTATTTCTTCACTCATTCGACCCACATGCATTAACCGTATTTTTCGTTTTTTCTCGGTCTTCCTCTGCTCCTTTTTCCAACTACATTCGCCTCAAATAATTTCCTTTTTTTACTCATTCGTTCCACGTGTGCAAACCATCTCAACACAACTTTCATTAATTTTATTGATAATGCCTATCTCAGCTTTGCATTTTTTCTTTATTTTAATTTATTTTGCATTTCACAATATAATATAAATGCATTTTTTTTTATATAAATACAAACATTCCTTCCTTATTTCACTACTCGAACATCTATCATGCATAGTTTTGACGCACATTTGTCCGACGGATCGCATTCGGTCTATTTTTATCTTTCTTTTGCCAATTCCATACTTCTTTTGCATTATACAAACATGACATAAATTTAAATACAAAAAAATATGAATAAAATATAAATACAAAAAACATCCCAAAAGACATGGCCTGTGTGTGGGTATACAATATAATTTAGTTCATAGTAAAAAGCACTGGCAAGAACACAATAGGTATTATAAGTAGAACTAGAATAGTGATAAAATAAAATACAAAAAATGCTTGACTATCAGAAAACAAAAAAAAACTTCACATCCACAAACTTTCCCTTCTAAATATCAAAATGTATTTTTTTTCGAAATTAAATTTGTGGTGGTTCGAAAAATACACCTTGAAACACATTGTCTCAGCCCTGGTTTTATGACCATCAAAACACGGTTTTAAAAACGGACCACCTACCTATGATAAGTGTTGTCTTTTAATATGGAGATTGTCACCAGGGGAAATGAGGTAGCCGCCATCAAAATCCAATATTGCCACCATTAAAAATATGGCGTTTAACCTGTTTTTCTTATCACCCGATCTCGCCGTGCGTGGTTTTATATAGATATAAGTATTTATATATATATATATATATATATATATATATATATATATATATATATATATATATATATATATATATATATATATATATATATATATATATATATATATATATATATGTAATAAAATACCTAGGTACCTACCTATACATTTTATTAAGTACTTACAAATAGTACCTACATAAAACAGTTCTACCACCAGATGTCGCATGCATCGCACTGAATAAAACAAAAGACTTCAGATAGAAAAAATATAATATTCTGAACTGTCAGAATCAGATAGATGGATAGAAAAATATTATAAAGATAAATTAAGAATAAACTTTAATTATAAACTTTAATTACAAAGCAACACATTGTTTATTTTATTATTATACACCCACTTTACATATTATTTACACCCAATTTACAAAAGAAAATTATTACCACGTTTTACATATATATATATATATATATATATATATGTATATATATATATATATATATATATATATATATATATATATATATATATATATATATATATATATATATATATATATATATGCATATATATATTTATATATAAATATATATATATACATATATATATATATATATATATTATTTATTGATTCGGCATTAAGTTTGTGGAATGACATCTTAATTATTTATAATTGATTAAATACTTTTATAATACAACTTATTGAATTTATTTCATTATATATATTTTTGTCCACCTCCGTAGCGCAGTGGTCAGCGCGTTTGGCTACCGTGCTAGAGGTCCTGGGTTCGATTCCCAGGAGGGTCAAAATAAATATGGCCGATTTTCACTCTCATATTTATTTAATATCACCCTGGACTGGTACAAGAAGCGCAGGGCTGATCACCTTGCCTTCATGCAATTTACGATCAAGATAACACTGCGTCGCTACGATGCAGTGCCCTATGCACCATTGGGTGCGGATAAGGGTAAGAAGAAGAAGAAGAAGTTTCTTTTTATTAAATTTTAAGAGAAATAATTGTGTTTTAATTATTTACACAAATATTTAATTTTCATACTATTTTTGCGAGCCTAAGCAACTTATTATTAGAAAAAGGTATCAAAATGTGGTAGAGTGGGTTCTAACCGAGAAACTCTGACTCAAAAGTCCGCCATACTAACCACGGGACCACAACCCGAAACATGACATTTCCAAAACTATGTTTTCATCATTTACAGTTTTATTATTCACCTGTCGATGAAAACCACTTAGTTTTCTTAAACTTATCGTGTGTAATGAAATAAAACTAAACAATTGTATATTCTTTTTTTAAAATTATATTTTTAATCAATGTTTTATGTACTTAGTAAATACCACTATTTCTTAAAATCTACTGTTACACGTGTTTCGATGCATTCCGCATCATTTTCAAACGCGGAATGCATCGAAAAACGCGTCACAGTAGATTTTAAGAAATAGTGGTATTTACTAAGTAAAACATTAATTAAAAATGGATAGATTTTACCACAAAGTGACTGCCGAATCAATTAATGAAATAATTATATTATTTACAATATTTTGAGTGCGTCCAAATACTTGTTCACAAATCTATATTATCTCCGATCGGGAGTTTTTGTTTTTGTTGACTTAACAACAGATATAGAAGAATATGACACTCTGGGCATTTACAGGGCTTACGACCGTCAAAGGCTTGGTTAATTGATAACTTTACACACGTGTAACATTCACCAATTCTACCCATGATTGACAACCACACTAGTCAATTTTTAAAAAAAAACTATAACTGGATATTTTGAAATAAGAGTAGTGTGGTTTTCAATCACGGGTAGAATTGGTGAATGTTACGCGCGTGTAAAGTGATCACTTAACCAAGCCCATGACAGAAATATGTAAAAAAAAAACTCGTAAATGGAGATAATTCAGATTTGTGAACAAGTATTTGAACGCACTCAAAATATGGCATTATATATTGATGTTATTATTATTATACCACCAGTTCGCGCGTGCTTATGCTAGATAAATGGAAAAGAAAGAAAACATAAATAACATATTGCCCATATGACAATGTTTGAGAAACAATGAAAATATCAAAAATCTGTGAAACAACCATGCAACATCTGTGAAATACATTAACTAACAAACCTTCACGACGCTTACTTGCAAGGGTAGGCAGAGAGGAGTCAGCACGCTCGGCCACCGTTCTGGAGGTGATGGAGATATGATGCAGTGCCCTATGCACCATCGGGGTGCGGATAAGGCCTTGAATGAATAAATGAATATATATATATATATATATATATATATATATATATATATATATATATATATATATATATATATATATATATATATATATATATATATATATATATATATATATATATATATATATATATATATATATATATATATATATATATATATATATATATATATATATATATATATATATATATATATATATATATATATATATATATATATATATATATATATATATATATATATATATATATGTATGTATATATATATATATCTGTGAAAGTAAATAGAAATGTTTAAAAAACAAGGAAAAAAGTTGTAAGGCTAGCGTGGAAACTCGGTACTTGTGATATGCCGTGTGATAATTTAATTACGACTGCTACTTCCTTCTGAAGGATCCATCGTGTTCAGATAGGTACTGGCCAGAGTTCTTAAGTTCTTTGGACACGTTGCGCGTGGCGATGAGGATAGCTTGGAACGACTGGTTGCGATCGGTAGCCTGGAGGAAAAGAGAGGGAGAGGAAGATCCCCACACGATGAATCTATAGAGTTAAGGCAGCAGCAGGCACCTCGGTGGTTGGAGCTACGTGCAGCGTGGTCAAGGGATAACTGGAGAAGAGTCATTACTCCACCACCCTCAGTACTTAGTATTCAGTTTCTTGTTGGGATTGCCTGTTCATATTTATTTTGTAATCAATTTAACAATTAAATTGTGTCGAAAAATCGTTCTGTAAACGAAAAAGCCTAAAATAAATGAAGCCGTATTGATTGAACACTTTTAAACTTGCAGCCCGTTTTTTCTATTGCTCAACGTTTTAGTGACCATTTAGCTACGGCTTGTGCAACACCGCTTTTCATGTCCCTTCTTACGCTCCAACTTTATAAGTTTTATAGCTTATTCCAACTTTTAGGTGGCTTAACTCTTTAAGTTTAAAGTTACTGTAATTTGATGAGTGAAAACTCAAGGCAAATACGCTCGAAAACTAATTTTTGTATTACATATTTGTAATTAGATTTAAGTTGTGGACTCTTTGGAGTTTTTTTTGTTGTTGGTGAAACTGCTTAGTTTTAGATTAGATTAGAGTTATTTTACTATACATACATATTAAGTTAGGTCAGCCTTTTGTAAACTTATCTCAAAACACAAGTTTATACTAGTACAGATACTAATATAGCATTGGTATCTGTACTAGTGTATCTTTTTCCTACTAACCTAAAAGTCTCCATTTCCTTTACCTTATGACAAATATATATTTATTTAAAAAACATATTAAAATTGCAAGAAATAGATATTTATAGAACAAAAAATACTTAATTTTTTTATTCCAAAAGAAATTAATCGTAATTAGATTAAATTTATTTCGTTTTAGATCACATTTGTCTTGATAATTTTGCATTCCGACTGCATTCAGTCTATTTTTATCCTTGCTTTTGCCCGTAGTTCCGTATTGTTGGTCCCGTGGTTAGTGTCGCGGACTCTTAAGTCAGAGTTTCTCAGTTCCAATCTACTCTACCACAATTTGATACCTATTTTCAATAATGAGCCGCTCAGGCTCACAGAAATAGTATTATATTGAAGTATTTTTGTAAATGATAAAATCACAATTTTTTTATTTAAAAAAAAAAAAGATCTATTAAAACTTTTAATTTATTTCATACATTAAATTATTTATACAAACCAATGAAGAAATAATTATTAATTATGTCCGAAATACCTCATTTCGCCGCGCGTTCCACACACAAACTAGGTTTTCCCGCTGTCATGCGCTGTGGGCGTTTTCAACAAAACCAAATTCAGTACGCATCCAGCGCTCGGGAGGGTAGCATCGACGTCGGTCTCGCGAACGCATCCACACGAAAAGCGACCTTACGCCTCCGTGCATACGGCCTAAACTCGCGCACGCCCGACGACTTACGGAAAACTTTTCACACAACAATTGGTACTTTAAAAATCGAATATTACAAATTTCAAAAAAGAACCCTCAAATGACGTTTTATTTTTCTCTTTTAAAAATACGTATGCAATTCGTATTGTTTAACTTGTGAACATTTAAAAAATATAATACAATGTATTTTTAAGTTATATTTATTTAAATTTAAAACGTGCAATATATTTCTTGTAATTTAAACTAATTTTGCCGACGGATACTGATATTTTAAGGACACATTCGAGTGATTTTTTTCCAATAATAAAACAATTTCACGGATCTAAAAGTGGTTTTAAAATATCGAATTTAGATATCGATTTTTCCAAATAACTTAGACATTTTCGCCGGTCAAAAAGTGGTTTTAAAATATCGAATTTTAATATTTATTTTTCCAAATAATTAAGACATTTTCGCCGATCAAAAAGTGGTTTTAGAATATCGATTTTTTCCAAATAACTAAGACATTTTTGCCGTTAAAAAGTGGTTTTAAAATATCGAATTTAAATATCGATTTATACATTTTCACCGGTCAAAAAGTGATTTTAAAATATCGAATTTGTCAACGCATTCGACAGTGCCCAACTTTCAATATATCACATTGACGATCATGATTTTGAACAAAGTTTCATAGTTTTTACATATTTAGATTAATTATTGTGTATAGTGAAAGTGTCGGAGAAGTTTTGGAAGTAGAGAACGAGGAAAAATTCTAAGGTAATTGCATTTTTTTTACGAACTCACGATTTTGAACCTTGATACTGAAAATTATTCACTCAAGATTGATATTACATGTCAAAACGATGTCATAACCGTTTTATTTGTTTCTATGGCCCGTATTTGGGTCCAATGGTGCGTAGGGCACTGCATTAGATTTATCCAGTCTTAATGATATTTTCTGGCGTTTCTCATATCGCTCACTCCTTTCAAGAACGTCATAAATAAATAAAAAACTTGATTTTTCAGGGGAACGTTTTTAAAGTTTAAAAATATAATACAATGTATTAAAAATAAATATCAAGCCACTTATTGAACTTTTTACTGTGCAACAGATCTTTTTATGTAAAACCTGAAGATTTTATCCCCATTTGAAAAATATTAAGTACATTTAAAATAATAATTAAACAATACATTTTCTTCAAAATGCAAAAACAACACTTTCTGCCCTGTAGCGGGTAAATATTAAGTTAAAAATATGCCGCTTTTGCTGGGATATAGTACATTTTCTAGGCATTCCGAAAACATACACAACTGAAAATTTACGATTTTTTATTTATGACGTTCTTGAAAGGAGTGAGCGATATGTGTGATTAAAAATGAGTTTCTGCTCAATAACAAACTTCGCGAGTGTTTTTGCCTAGAATTTTCACTCATGAATTACTTACATGAAATAATAGTAACTTTAAACATAAAGAGTAAATCCACTCACGAGTAGGCATAGGCTATGAAACTTATAAAGTTGAAGCCTGAGTAGGGACATGATAAACGGTGTTGCATAAGCCGTATCTAGATTTCCGAGTCACTTGGACGTTAGGTAATTAAAAAAAATAGCAAACTTCTTTTCATCTCACCAATAGATGTCTCTAGTGAAGTTCTAGTGATGCAAAAACAATGTTTCAAAATGGATTAATATATATAGAACTTCCAAGAATTTGTGTTTTTATTATTTACACAAATATTTCAATTTCATACTATTTTTGTGTGCCTAAGCTGCTCATTTTTAGAAATAGGTATCAAATTGTGGTAGAGTGGGTTCGAACCGATAAACTATGATGAGAAAAAAGTCCGCGACACTAACCACGGGACTACAACCCGACACCTAAAATCCATACCACACATTTCTTCAAATCAGAAATCTTTTATAAATCGTAGTTACCATACATTGCATAAAGGTCTCTGCTAAATAATAAATAAAAATCTTCATCAATTCACCCGTAGATGGTGGCCGAGAACTCGTGCGCAAGATGCTGTCAATTTAATCATAAATATAATAATTTCCGAAATTTAAATTAAATAGTGTGGTTGTCAATAATGGGTAGAATTGGTGAATGTTACACTTGTGTAAAGTGATTATTTAAATCAGCCAATGACGTTCGTCAGCCCCGTAAATGCCAAGACTTCCATATTCTTCTTCATCTTTGATGTGATGTGATGTCAATATATATTATTATAAAACCCTTATCCGCACCCCAATGGTGCATAGGGCACTGTGTCATATAAACGCAGTGTTATCTTGATCGTTTACACATGAAGGAAACGTGATCAGCCCTCCGCTTCAGGTACCAGTCCATGGTAATATTGAATAAATATTACAGTGAAAAAATCACTTATATTTATTTTACCCCCCTTGGGAATCGAACCCGGGACCTCCAGAACGGTAGCCGAACGTGCTGACCATTACACTACGGAGGCGGACAATAATGTCAATATGAAATATGAAAAATACTCTTTTAATAAGAGATAATCCAGATTTGTGAACAAGTATTTGGACACACTCAAAATGTTGTGAACATGTATCCACAAATACTGTTTTCCCCCTATTTTCATGTTATACAATGATTACAGCTAGCTTTCAAAAATAATATAAGTTTTAATAACTAACTAACTAACCATCACGCCGCTTCCCGCAGGGGTAGGCAGAGAGAGTAGAGCGCCACACCACTCTGTCCTTGCAAACATTCTTCGCCTCTTCCGCGTTCATGCATCTCCTCTTACATACCCGCCGATCGTTACGACTCCTAACCTGACCACTTTCAAGTATTTGGCATACCTGATCGTGCCATGTTTTTCTCGGTCTTCCTCTGCTTCTTTTCCCACTAACATTCGCCTCATAAATTTGTTTTACCGTTCTTTCCACGCTCATTCGTTCTACATGTCCAAACCATCTCAACACACCTTTCTTAATTTTATCGATAATACTTATCTCAGCTTTGCATTCCTTCCTTATTTCACTATTCGCACATCTAATCATACATCGTTTTGTCGCACATTCTTCTGAGAGATCGCATTTCGACTGCATTCAGTCTACTTTCATCATTCTTTTAGTTTTAGAACGTTAAAATCATATGGGCATCAATGCAACAGATTCTAGAGGTATAATTTTTAAAATATTTCATCTTTTAGGTAAGTAGTTTCCGTCTACAGGTTTCTGTTCGCCCGTATCTTCGTCGCTTTTAATTCTTTTATGTACGAAATTGAACCCTTAATTTCGGTTTGGATTTTCCCAGCGTTAGGGTAGTGATACAAGTGTCCTTTTGGTCATTTATTGTCGATAATAAGTCGTAAAATAACAGGTATGGTCAATAATTTAGGTGCTTGGCTGTAATTAGACACGGTGTTCAATTTGCGAGTATGGAAAAACCGAAAGTGTCCGTTCTAATGGCTATTTTATTATATTATAATTATCCGTACATTAGGACCTTGGATTTTCTGAACATTTCATCCTAATTCAGCAGTTATCGACTAATTTTCATATGTTTTTGTTCACCGTCGCATTTATGTTTGTTCGATGATGCGCTATCTGTCACTTGTGGTTGTTTACTAACTTTTTAAATAGTTGTTGCAATTCACGCCTTAACCCCGCAGGGGTAGGCTGAGAGAATAGAACGCAACATAAATCAGTCTTTGTAAAGTATGCTAATTACGCAGTCAAGTCACGAGTCGGAATAATCGGCGAGTGTGTATGAGGAGATGCATGAATGAGAAAGAGTTGATTAAATAAAAACATATATTAAGACAGTGGCGTGGCGTTCTATTCTCTCAGTCTACCCCACTATTTAAATTATTATTTCGCCTCATAAATTTGTTTTACTTTTCTTTCTTCACTCATTCGTTCCACATGCCCAAACCATCTCAATACGCCTTTCTTAATTTAATGGATAATGCTTATCCAAAATATATGAAAAAGGGCGTACTTTTAACTTAATGTTCTTTTTCTGGGCATTCCGAAAACACGCACAACTGAAAATTGACGATTTTTGACATATTACGTTGTTGAAAGGAGTGAGCGATATCACCATTGGAACATCTACCATACATGGTTTTGTCTCGCTGAGAGATTGTATTTCGGCTGCATTCAGTCTACTTTCATCCTTATTATTTACAAACGTAATATATGGTACATCTCAAATTATGACATAGAAAGGTATGACATTATATAAAAGCATAGAAAGGAGAGTGAATGCTGGGAACAGAGTGAATGGTGCACTAAAATCAGTTTTAGCAAATAAAAATCTATCAGCGGAAGCTAAACTGGCAGTACACAATGGAGTTCTGGTTCCAACCGTTATGTATGGAAGCGAAGCATGGAGTTGGCAAAAGAAGGATGAAAGAAGACTGAATGCTGTCGAAATGCGATCCCTCAGACGAATGTGTGGCAAAACGATGTTTGATAGATGTTCGAATGATGAAATAAGGAAAGAACGTAAGGCTGAGATAAGCATTATCGATAAAATTAAGAAAGGTGTGTTGAGATGGTTTGGACATGTGGAGCGTATGAGTGAAGAAAGAACGGTTAAACAAATTTACGAGGCGAATGTAGTTGGAAAAAGAAGCAGAGGACGACCGAGGAAAACTTGGCACAATCAGGTATGTCAAATACTCGAAAGCGGCCGGGTCAGGAGTCGTAATAATCGTCGGGTATGTATGAGGAGATGCACGAATGTAGAAGAGGCAAAGAATGTTTGCAAAGACAGAGTGGTGTGGCGTTCGATTCTCTATGCCTACCCCTGCGGGGAAGCGGCGTGATGGTTAGTTAGTTAGTTAGTTAGTTACTTAAATTATGTATTGTTTCTAGGTATGATGTAGCCATTTAATCTCTCCGGTCTTTGATACCGACTCAATACGTTTTTTTAATCAATTAATCTGCAATACTAAACCAAGTTCACAAAGTTAAGGAAGTGTGGAGATAATATGAAGTATTTGTAATTCGTGTAGGCTTTTATCTGTGTCTCTTGTAAATTATTTGAAAAAACAAGCCACTCGAGAGATGAACCGGAAGATAAGATAAGAAATAACTTAAGGATAGGCATTTGGTATTTTTAAAATATAAATAAAGCATGTAGGTACCTACCAGTGTCGTGCCTAGGGTTTACCAGTAAGGCAAGCCCATTATTTTTCACATTCGTGAATACATGATGTACCTATAATTTCTTCACCTCATATCATTCCCAGTATAGTAAGCACCCGGAAAGTATTATAAATATAAACAATGTATTGTAATCATTGTAAAAATATGCTAACATGTAACTTTTGTAAGGTATAGCCATCACCATGAAATAAAGAAAATGTTCACTATAATAAAATATCCTCAGATATTAACCATAACCAATAAGTACCATCACCATATAATGGCATGCATAGTGTTTAATAATCATGTAAGCGATAATTTAAAAATAGTCATACATTAATTATGTATTTTCAATCATTCGGTCTAGATTTAGTCATTTTTATTTTGAGTTGTTAGGCAAGCCGGGCTTTTGGGCTTCTAGGGAAGTACCGCCACTGGTACCTACCTACATCCAATATAATCAATCATAGGTATTATGTTCGCCAAGTTTCAAAATCCGCTAGATCCATGAAAGTCGATTTTACGAAAAATGCAAAATTCTCCGTGTAACATTTATTTATTTTTTTAAACTTCATGTACAGAAAATAAAAAGTACATTGGCTGGCCTATTGCTAAAAAGCAATGTCTTCCAACCGACCAAAAACGGACTAGTGATATTGATCAAAACGTTTGATACCATATATAGCTGTTTGCAATCAGAGGGTAGATAGTACTTGAACATTTAAAAAAACATAAATTACAAATTGACATTAAAAAAAACATAAATTACCAAAAGACGATAATAAGGAGGGCAAAGGAAGAAGGGAGTTTAGGGAAGGAGGTAGAGGGAGGAGGTTTGATCGACAGTTAAGATTCTAATGACAGATAGTAATGTCTCAGACGTTTTTAAAAGTTAATACATATTATTGTCTAATGTAATAGATTTTATCAAAAAACTAAAAAACAAAAAGATGAAAATGTAAAAAAAATATGCCTGGGCATTTACGGGGCTGACGACCGCCATAGGCTGGTTTAAGTGATCACTTTACACACGTGTAACATTCACCAATTCTACCCATTATTGACAGCCACAGTATTAAAATTCTTGGAAGTTTTATATATATGAACCAAGTTTTGAAAATTGTTATTGAATCACTAGAACTTCACTAGAGACATCTTTTGGTTAGATGAAAAGAAGCTTTTTATTGAGCAGAAACTCTTTTATTAGTATGTGAGCTCCGAATCCTGGATTATAATCACACACATTAGAAATCCTTATCATTCATTGTTTACTTTGTGTCACATTTAAACTGGTATTTCACAAATTGAACTATGAATGGTAAAAAGAGTATTGTCTTCTTGCTATATGCTGAAAATTTATATTTTAAATTTTTTTCGGAGTTTTAAAAAAAAATTGCACACTCAAAACGTCATCTATTAAGATAGGTTCAAATAATAACGGCTAGTATTATTTTTTCAATCATTTGAGATAAGAACCAACTTAAAATTGGTTATCAATGTCTAAATTCACAAAAACCTACATATTTCAAATTGTCAATCTATTTTTTTTATCAGGGCTTCATAACTCGAGAGCGGTATCAGTGTCAAGATCGTCTAAATTCAATTTACATTTGTAATCCACAAATTCACTTCGTGTTAATGCCTAATTACAAATAGCGATAAGATAAACAAAAAATACTAAAAACGGATTGTGTAACAGCTAGGAAAAATATTGATTCCACACTGTAAGAACCGAAAATTCAGATTTTAAGAGAAAAATCGTAAAAAATAAACAAAAAATCTCAATCAAAATATACAAAACATGTCGCTCAATCCTTTCAACAACGTCATATATCGAAAAATAGTAAATTTTCAGTTGTGCGTGTTTTCGGAGTGCCCAGAAAATGTACTATATCCCAGCAAAAGCGGCGTATTTTTAACTTAATATTTACCCGCTACAGGGCAGAAACTGTTGTTTTTGCATTTTGAAGAAAAGATATTGTTTATTTTATTTTTTTAATACACTAAATATTTTTCAAATGGAGAGAAAACATTCAGGTTAACCTAAAATGATCTATTTTTATTTATTTTTATTTATATACATTTATTTAAATCACAATTTATACATATTTAGAACATATTTTTTTGCAGAGACCCACCAAGCTACCTTGTGTGTGTCATGTCGGTGGAGTTCTTTTTTAATACATTTTTTATTGCTTTAACGATTTTAACCTAATATAGACACAAATAATATAGACACAGATAACACTGCGTTTATATGATGCAGTGCCCTATGCACCATTGGATGTGGATAAGGGTTTTATTATTATTATTTAATTATACAAAATAGAAAAACTGACAAATGTTTTTTTTAATTGTAAATATTATAGGTATTTTTTTAATCAGGTAGGTTTTTTTTAAAATATTTTTCTGTATTGTCCAGATCCGTTAGGATTACAATATGTTTACTTTGAAATGTAGGAAGATGATAGAGGGTAGAGGAAGCAAGAAACAATGCAGAGAAGCAGGTGTCCAGGGTTAATACTTCCCTAATTGCAACCACTTAGGGGATGGGAAAAACCAAAGCCTTACTGTGAATTTATTCAATACAGTAAAAATAATTTAAAAACCTTTTGTGCTTACCTAGAACACCCAGGCGACACTTTTGAAACCATGAATTGGAATATATATATATATATATATATATATATATATATATATATATATATATATATATATATATTTATATATATATATACATATATACATATATATATATATATATATATATACATATATATATATATATATATATATATATATATATATATATATATATATATATATATATACATATATATATATATAGAACTTCCAAGAATTTGAGTAGTGTGGTTGTCAATAATGATTGGAATTGGTGAATGTTACACGTGCTTAAAGTGATGAATTAACTTCATCTTTGGTGAGATGTCGAAAAATAATATAAAACAACTTTGTTTTAACCACTTTTTGAAAGTTTTTTTTAAAGTTTTGGCATCGTAAGGGAAGGGTACTATAACCTAACTATGAGTATTTCAATGTTTTAGAATTAGTACATAAAACCCTGATGATGACATGGTCATGCTATCCTACTTGCAGACAAGCCTCTAAAAGTAGAGGTTTTTAGGGTTATTCCAAAAAAATATTACATAAAAACATATTACATAATGTACAGAGGAAGGCCGAGAAAAAACTTGGCACGATCAGGTGTATCAAATACTTGTTAGCCTTCTGGTTAATTGTCGAAATAATCGACGGGTATGCATGAGGAGATGTATGAATATGGAAAAAGCAAAGAATGTTTGCAAAGACAGATTGGTGTGGCGTTCTATTCTCTCTGCCTACCCCTGCAGAGAAGCGGCGTAGTGGCTAGTTGGTTAGTTAATATTACATAATGTACATAAGTATATTTAGGAATTTATCGCACAGCACCTGTTACAACATATCTTGAACGAATTTTCTAGAACCTAGATAAAAAAAAATGGAAATATTTTTAAAGACTTTGCTACTAATACCTTGTAAATCCGTATAGCTCTTGTTAGAGGCCTTTGGTGATGATAAAACAAACACGATATCGCTCACTCGTTTCAACAACGTCATATATCAAAAATCGTCAATTTTCAGTTGTGCGTGTTTTCGAAATGCCCAAAAAATGTTCTATATCCCAGCAAAAGCTGCATATTTTTAACTAAATATTTACCATTTTTAATTAATGTTTTACTTAGTAAATACCACTATTTCTTAAAATCTACTGTGACACGTGTTTCGATGCATTCCGCATCATTTTCAAACCCTTACGGCGTTTGAAAATGATGCGGAATGCATCGATTAAAAATGGATAGATTTTACCACAAAGTGACTGCCGAATCAATTAATGAAAATAAGTTAACATTTACCCGCTACAGGGCAGAAAATGTTGTATTTACATTTTGAAGAAAAGGTATTGTTTAATTATTTTTTTAAAAATACTTAATATTTTTCAAATGGAGAAGAAACATTCAGGTTTTACATAAAAAGATCTGTTGCACAGTAAAAAGTTCAATAAGTGGCTTGGTATTTATTTTTAAAATAATACATTTTATTCTATTTTTAAACTTTAAAAGCGATCTCCTGAAAAATCAAGTTTTTTGATATATGACGTTGTTGAAAGGTGTGTGCCACATGTAATTTATATATGTTTGTAATATGTTGAAATAGATGAATGAAGAAAAGGTATTGTTTAATTATTAAAAAAAAAATACTTAATATTTTTCAAATGGAGAAAAAACATTCAGGTTTTACGTAAACAGATCTGTTGCATAGTAAAAAGTTCAAAAAGTGGCTTGATTTTCATTTCAATACATGTTACTATATTTTTTAACTTTGAAATCGATCTTTTGAAATATGACGTTGTTGAAAGGAGTGAGCGATATGTGAATTTGCTTCTGTTTATAGTTTTTACGAACCTGATTATCTTATCTTTGTAGTCATATCGACTTATATTGATGTCTACCTTGATCGATAATTGTGAGTCAGTCGTCCACGAAAGGGAATTTATCTATCTAGACTTCTAAGTACCTCAAAAGCCTATT
The DNA here is from genome assembly GCF_059751285.1 of Brachycentrus maculatus. Lineage (NCBI taxonomy): Eukaryota > Metazoa > Arthropoda > Insecta > Trichoptera > Brachycentridae > Brachycentrus > Brachycentrus maculatus. The sequence continues at coordinate 297,199 of NW_028281217.1, forward strand.
GTTTGAATCATGATACTTTTGGCAATGTATCTACCTTGCAGTGGCGGTATTTCCCTAGAAGCCCAAAAGCCCGGCTTGCCTAACAACTCCAAATAAAAATGACTAAATCTAGACCAAATGATTAAAAAAATGACTATTTTTAAATTATCGCGCGCTTACATGATTATTAAACACTATGCATGCCATTATATTGTGATGGTACTTATTGGTTATGGTTAATATCTGAAGAAGATATTTTATTATAGTGAACATTTTCTTCATTTCAAGGTGATGGCTATACCTTACAAAAGTTTCATGTTAGCATATTTTTACAATGATTACAATACATTGTTTATATTTATAATACTTTCTGGGTGCTTACTATACTGGGAATGAAATGAGGTGAAGAAATTATAGGTACATCATGTATTCACGAATGTGAAAAATAATGGGCTTGCCTTGCTGGTAAACCCTAGGCACGCCACTGCTACCTTGTAATGTACAATGAGTCGCAAAATTGTTCAATGAATTGGGTTTGAAAATGTATGATGAGATGCCTGAGTGTATGAAGAATGAAAAGAGTCTGAAATAATTAAAAAATAAATGTTTTGTTGACTGTAAGGAGATGTAAATATATATAGATAATGTAAATTATGCGTAAATAATAGTTTATACGTATAAGTTGTAATATCTCTCTCTCTCTCTAACCCTTATCCACACCCCAATGGTGCATAGGGCACTGCATCATATAAACGCAGTGTTATCTTGAGCGTTAACACATGAAGGAAAGGTGATCAGCCCTCCGCTTCAGGTACCAATCCATGGTAATATTGAATAAATATTTGTATGAAAAAAATAACTAATATTTATTTGACCCCCCTGGGAATCGAACCCGGGACCTCCAGAGCGGTAGCCGAGAGTGCTGACCATTACACTACGGAGGTGGTAATATAAGCTTACTTAAGAAATAAAATAAAAAATCCGACCCTAATGTATGGAAGTGAAACATGGAGTTGGCAAAAGAAGGATGAAATTAGACTGAATGCAGTCGAAATGCGATCTCTCTCAGAAGAATGAGCGACAAAACGATGTATGATAGATGTTCGAATAGTGAAATAAGGAAGGAATGCAAAGCTGAGACGAGCATTATCGATAAAATTAAGAAAGGTGTGTTGAGATGGTTTGGACATGTAGAACGAATGATTGAGGAAAGAACGGTAAAACAAATTTATGAGGCGAATGTAATTGGAAAAAGGAGCAGAGGAAGCCCGAGAAAAACTTGGCACGATCAGGTATGCCAAATAAAAAAGGAAAGACGGTTGAGTAAAAATTAAGTGTGGTAGAGACATTTCATTTCTCGAATTTGAGAAAAAATCAACAAAATAAACTTTTCTTCAAATTGTGCATTGTGGGGTTCCTAAAGGTTGCTAACTAGGCCCCATTCTTATAAAATCTAATCTTTCTTATTTCTTCTAACAAATTTCATATTTCCTGCTTTACCATGTAAAAAAATAATATTTTATCGTATGCTCATGCGTAGACTGTCAATTTTCTCAAGTTTTCTCGAGGAATCGTGAGGTTTTTAAATGGCAAATGAAAACATGACCCAAAATACGACTATTGTGTGAATTGAATAGGAACATTGAAATTTGATTTAAAAAAGCGTAAGACAACTGTACATACACAGAAATTTTTAAAAAGACACGTCAAGCTGTAACCCCACAGAAGATTAACCTAAAATTAAAGAATTGGTACTTACATAAAACTCAATGCTTATTGAGAAATATACAATGTACTATGCTTTCTTAATTCAACTAACTAACTAACTAACTAACCATCACGCCGCTTCCCCGCAAGGGCAGGCAGAGAGAATAGAACGCCACACCATTCCGTCTTTGCAAACATTCCTCGCCTCTTCCACGTTCATGCATCTCCTCATACACACTCGCCAATTGTTTCGACTCCTAACCTGACCGCTTTCAAGTATTCAGTATACCTGATCGTTCCAAGTTTTTCTTGGTGTTTAATTTAAGTTTTACTTGGTAAATGCCATTATTTCTTAAAATCTATTGTGACACGTGTTTCGATGCATTCGGTGTTTGAAAATGATGCGGAATTCATCGAAATACGTGTCACTATAGATTGATATAGTTGTTTATGTACCAAGTTAAACTTGAATAGATATTAGGTACTACAAAGTGACTGCCGAATCGATTAATGAGAGTATGTTATTGTAATGCTGTCGAAACGTTTTTCAATTCAAACCCTTATCCGCACCCCAATGGTGCACAGGGCACTGCGTTATACAAACACAGTCTTATCTTGATCGTTAACACACGAAGGAAAGGTGATCAGCCCTCCGCTCCAGGGTAATATTGAATAAATATTAGAGTGAAAAAATCACTTATATTTAGTTGACCCCCCCCTGGGAATCGATCCTGGGACCCCCAGAACAGTAGCCGAGCATTATACTACGGAGTCTAAACATAAGCTTTTAAATCTTCGTTTAGAAATTAGGAGACGACTTTCCTAGGTTATTTGCGTTTTAATGGTTCACAGCGATAGGTAAGTATTATACGGTTTTTTGTCCAATTAATCTGTTGCCAACTCAGGTTTTTTCGATGTTGTTATTTCATTTCAAATACCCGTGTAATTCCGGAAATCTGCATAATTAAATTCTACCTATGAAAAACATCAGCTCTCTGGAAAATCTATTAAATTACCGGCTTCAAACTTCACGTAAGAACTGTATATTATTTTCACTAAAATTCAAAAGTGATCGGGTGAATTGAGTAAACAAGCAATAAACCCGGCATACCTAGATACTCAATTCATATTTTACACTTTCAACTATCAAGTAAGTAATTGACCAACTTTTACGCCGCTTCCCCGTATGGGTAGGCAGAGCTGCAATAGCTCGCACTTGTCTCCTCTAATCAATGTCCCAGATAGGACACCTTCCGGACCTTGATATCAGTCAGCAACTGTCTCCCTGCTCTTGCTCTTCGGAGCATATTTGCGTTATTGACCATATCTGCCCATATGGTCAGCTGGAGTGGAGATAAAATTATCGAATTATAGAATTTAATTATCATTCGTCGAAGCCTGGCTGTAACAGGCATCAATCGTAAGGTAGAGGAAAGGAAATTGAGATGGCATGGGCACATAGGACGTAGAGAACCTGAACATATCGTAAACCAGGCGATCGCCATGGATCTTTATCGAAAACCGTCTAGAGGAATACCAAAGAATTCTTGGATGCTATAGAAAGATAACATGATTCAAAGGCATGACGTTGTATATGATAGAAGGACCTATATTCTAAGGACGATTAGAGCTGACTCTAGCAGTCTACAAAGACAATAAGTTTGGAAGAAGCAAGGAATAATAATATCTTTCTTCGACAGTCTACCAGATATCATTATGGCCACCTTTGAAATACGCTATTTTTTGTATGTTATGTTCATTCATCAATATTTTTTATCGAGTTACATCCTCATATGAATATTATCGTCGAAAACATGAGAAATTGGCGGAACAAAGATCTATGCTGGTACCTACAGTTTTTGCTGGTGTATAATCTGCCAATATGCAAAATTAGTTTGTCGGAATTTAGTTTTTTTTAAAGTGGATATTGTACAAGGTTCAATAGGCAAATTCATACTTCGATTATTATTTAACAATTCTTAGAAGTTGGTATTTTTTATCCCAATTATATCCGGTTTTGCAATGCTTTTGATTTAAAGACAGTCTATATCAGATTGAGGAGATGATTATGAAAATACTTGCATCTAAATATTATAATATTTCAACTTATGTAGTTAAAAAAGAATATTGAAGTATGGGCATTTACAGTCATAGGCTTGGATAAGTGATCATTTTACACGCGCGTAACATAAACCAATTTTACCCATAATTGATAACCACACTACTAAAAGTTTTGGAACTCCTAGATATACCTACCTATTGATCACTCTCGTATCAATACCACATAACACATCACGGCTGTCCAAATTTAAAACACAGTAAGGGACATTTTTTTTGCAGTAGTTTTGTGGACTAAGTAGACTCTACTTAGTCCAAAAATGCAAAAAAAACCTACTACAAAAAAATGTCCCTTACTGTGTTTTAAATTTGGACAGCCGATCACTCGAACTATCAAATTATTCGAACGTCTTTCATTTATCGAACACCTACCAGTCCATTCGTCTGAAGGATCGCATTTTGACTCTTTGACCAACTCGCTTCGCTTCCTAGTACACAACGGAGTCCTAGTTCCAACCCTAATGTATGGAGGTAAGCATGGATTTGCCAAAAGAAGGATGAAAGTGGACTGAATGCATTCAGACTATAAATTTACTTTTTCCAATTTCTGCACAGTAGGTTTTTGTGTGTGTTCTCCACTTAACGTATGCGTGCGCAGCTTTGAAGTTGCTATGCGATGAATAACAAATATAACATTTAGGATTTTTACGGAGTGTGTGGAAGTTTTTGATTAGACTATTTTAAGGTTTTTAATGTTTTTGAATTAATATGAACCCTGATGATGACAAGGTTCTTTTCGTAACCGGTAGGTTGAATTGTATTAGTAAAAAAGGTGGTTATAACAAAGTAAATTAATTTTATAAAGTTTAAAAATTTACCGCTTACTTCAAACTCAGTTTGTTAAATCTTGGTCATACTATAGTATCATCATTTTTTTTTTAATTACCTAACATCCAAGTGACTCTGAAATCTAGCTACGGCTTATGCAACACCGTTTATCATGTCCCTACTCAGGCTTCAACTTTATAAGTTTCATAGCCTATGCCTAGTTGTGAGTGGATTTACTCTTTATGTTTAAAGCTACTATAATTTCATGTAATTCATGAGTGAATATTCTAGGCAAAAACACTCGCTATAGTATCAACAACAAAAATTGCTATATTTCATAGGTAGGTGCAAATTTATTTAAAAGCATTTCTCGCGCCATTGTTGGACCATAATGTAAGATTTGTTAACAATGATCTAATCAAGCAGCGCGAGTGCGAGGGAAGCTGGATCGCGTGCCGGAATTGACACTTTTATGGGCCGCCTCGGCGGCGATATGTAAATTTATTTTATACCGTACCAAGACCGCTGTCGCCTATACGGCAAAATTATTCAAAAATTATGCGCTACTGCTAACAGCGTCGCGCCGTTTCTGCAGGTAGTTTGTTGATAGTCTGCAGAGGTAGGCGGAGAGGATAGAACGTAATTTGCTTCTATATTAACACACCAACATACTGCACTCTTAGTTTTTAGTTTCCTCATCTACGCGTGCCGGAATTTACCCTTTTATGGCATGCCTCAGCGGTGATTTGTAAGTTTATTTTTATACCGTTGCAAAACCGCTGTCGCCTATACGACAAAATCATTTAAAAGCTATGCGCTACTGCTTAGAGCGTTGCGCTGATTCTGCAGGTAGTTTGTTGGTAATCTGCAGGGGTAAGCGGAGAGGATGGAACGCCAAGCGCGTCTATCTTGACGCACGGACCTACTGCACTCTTAGTTTCCTCATATTCTCTACCTTTTTTATGTAATATCATATTTGATTATGGAGTCCAAATAATCCGCGGGTATGTTTGAGGAGATGCATGAATGTGGAAGAGGCGAAGAATATTTGTAGTGACAAAGTGGTGTGGCGTTCTATTCTCTCGTGTGATTAGTTTATTAGTTAGTTAATATCTACAACATTTTGAGTGTGTCCAAATACCTGTTAAAAATCTGGATTATCTCCTATTATTATTATTATTATTTCACATTATTTTTGACTTTTCAACATAGATGAAGAAGAAGTCTTGGCTAAGGAAGTCTTAAAATTTTGTAAATGAATTCACTGGTGAAATTAAAAGCTAAAATAAATTTAAATCCATATTTTCAAGCATTTCTTAAGTATGTGAATATAATCCAGGATTCGGATCTTATGTACATTCAAATATGAAACAGTCTCTGATCAAAAAATGCTTTCCTCGATCCAACATAGATGGCTGTTGTGAACTCGCACATACTGTATTACGAGTTTTATCAATATGTCTAGGAGTTCCAAAACTTTGAGTAGTGTGGTTGTCAATCATGGATAGAATTGGCGTAGAAATGTTACACGCGTGTGACGTGATCACTCTACCAAGCCTGTGACGGTCGTAAGCCCTGTAAAAGCCCAGACTCCCATATTCATCTTCATCCATATGTTGAGAAGTCAATTTTTTAAATAATAAAAATATTAATAAAATATTTTTATCATTTTGTATATTTTCTCATTTGTTTATTTTAAATATGCTTCTTACCTTATGTTTTTCTGATATATTTCTTTTAAATATGCTTGCTATGCCTATTTATTATACCTGTTTATCGTTTTTACATTTTGCCATGAATTAGTTTTGGTTTTTTAAAAAAAATCTTTTTTGTTACTTTATTATTTGTGTTCCAGTCTTGTTAACCTTAATTCCATGTCCCAAAATGAGAAATAGAAATTGCTCATCGGGAATATTATATGTATATATGACTTAAGTATATAATATGTTTTGAAATAATAAATAGTGAATGCTGGGAACAAAGTGAATGGTGCACTGAAATCAGTTATAGCAAATAAAAACCTATCAGCGGAAGCTAAACTGGCAGTGCACAACGGAGTCCTGGTTCCAACTCTAATGTATGGAAGTGAAACATGGAGTTGGTAAAAGAAGGATGAAAGTAGACTGAATGCAGTCGGAATGCGATCTCTCAGAAGAATGTGTGACAAAACGATGTATGATAGATGTACGAATAGTGAAATAAGGAAGGAATGCAAAGCTGAGATAAGCATTATCGATAAAATTAAGAAAGGTGTGTTGAGATGGTTTGGACATGTAGAACGAATGAGTGAGGAAAGAACGGTAAAACAAATTTATGAGGCGAATGTTAGCGGGAAAAGAAGCAGAGGAAGACCGAGAAAAACATGGCACGATCAGGTATGCCAAATACTTGAAAGTGGTCAGGTTAGGAGTCGTAACAATCGGCGGGTATGTATGAGGAGATGCATGAACGTGGAAGATGCGAAGAATGTTTGCAAGGACAGAGTGGTGTGGCGCTCTATTCTCTCTGCCTACCCCTGCGGGGAAGCGGCGTGATGGTTAGTTAGTTAGTATGTATCTACCTACTGATTCTAAACCAGTCTCGCATTAAATTTACACCCTACCAGATATTGCAAACATTCTACTATAAATTTATATTCAAACCCGATATTCTCGCTGAACGATAAATATACCATCACTTTATATAACACACACCTATAAATTCAAAACGTAATAATAAATTCCGCCGCCTCCTTAATGTAAGCGCGAGTATCCAGGTGTAGTCCCCGTGGCCCCGCCCATCTCTCCCCCTCTCCCAGTCCTCGCCTCCCGATTGGCCGGCCAGGCCCCGCCTGCCGGCGGCTGAGCCAATCGCGCCCGAGGCCGGCAGGACGGAGCATGTCCGGAGCGTAACGGAGAAGCATATCGATTTACCGTCGTAAAAAATGAAAAGTTTTTAAATTATTTTTTTTATTGTTGTTTTATTTTTGATTTGTTTTTTGGTTCGTAAATTCTCGCAATAAAATGCGAAAATGACGACGGCGAATGCGTTTTGAGATGTCTATAAACTTTTTTAGTTTATTTTTATTTTTATTGGTAAGTATCGATTTTATCGGCGCCTCGGCTGAGTGGTTTCGATAAATAAAGCTGAATTTATAGGGTTGTGCGTTCAATATCTTCAGTAAATTACGTTTAATTTACACGTTTAAAGTTTTAAGACTTTATAAGCTAAATATAAAAAATAAAACATCAAAATGCAACACCAAGCAATTTCAGTAAAACTTCAAATATTTGGCAATCAAACATTTCAATAAACTCCCTAAAGAAATTTAAAAAAAATAGAAGATATAAAAATCCTTAAGAAAAAAATTAAAGCTTTATACATTTAAATCTTAAAAAAAATACATAAAAAACTATTATATCTTTTATTATATAACATTAAACCACGAGTACCTATCCCTTTTCAAGCACTAGAGCACAGACTCTTTTATGGAGAGGCACAGCGAATCGAAATATAAAAGTTCTCCATATGTATAAATGATTCAAATGTATTATGTTATAAATAAAAATGTAAATATATTAAATGAATAAATAAAAAAACACTTGTATGTATGTATGAGGATATGCATGAACTTGGATGAGGCGAAGATTGTTAGCAAATACAGAATGGTGTGGTGTTCTATTCTCTCTGCCTACCCCTGCTGAGAGCAGCGTGAACGTTAGTTAGTTAGTTTATTTGACACTTATTTGATTTATTTATTGTAACTGCAGACAGTTGGTAGAATTCCATATTGAATTGTTGGGTAATATATCCAAAATTGTGCATCATAATGCGTGTTTGATAATGTCTTAACGAGACGAAACGCGTCACGTATTAACATACCTATACATAAATAAATGTAGAATTCAACCCAATAAACCTTTTTTTACAACATTTTGAGTGTGTCCAAATACTTGTTCACAAAATCTGGATTATCTCCAATTGCAGGAGGTATTTTCACATTATTTTTTGACATCTCATCAAAGATGAAGAAGAATATGGAAGTCTGGGCATTCACAAAATCTGGATTGACTTCCATATTCTTCTTCATCTTTGATAAGATGCCAATAAATAATATAGGTACCAATAAACCTTGTTTAATTTTGGATATATTACCCAACAACACTTGTTTGATGCGATCTCACAGATGAATGAGCGGCAAGACGATGTATGATAGATGTTCGAATGGTGATAGAAGGAAAGAATGCAGTGCTGAGTTATCGATAATTATCGATAAAATTAGGAAAATTTTGTGAATTTTTGGAATTGTCACATCACCCCGCTACTTTACAAACTCCACTGGTTACGCTTTCCCGAAAGGGTTGATTATAAACTCTGCCTACTCATGTATAAATCGATACATAATATGGCTGAGTATCTAAAAGAGCTGCGTATTCCAGACGAATTGGTTGATAGACGTTTCACGTTTCGATCGGCTATAACAACTGCTATGGGTAAAGTGATCTTACCAGCTTACAACCAGCGCACTGAAAAGGCGAGCGGCCTTTGCTATTGCGGGAACGGTGGCGTGGAATGCTCCTCTACTCTAATGGTGCATAGGGAACTGCATTATATAAACGCAGTGTTATGCTTAACGCTTGATCGTTAACACACGAAGGAAAGGTGATCAGCCCTCCGCTTCAGGTACTGCACTGGTTCCAGGGTGATATTATATAAATATTAGAGTGAAAAAATCAGTTATATTTATTTGAACCCCCTGGGAATCGAACCCGGTACCTCCAGAACGGTAGCGGAGCGTGCTTACCATTACACTACGGACAGAAACAACTTAAACAATCAAATTAAACATAAAAAACAACTAAAAATTAAGTCAATCATTAAAAACGCGCATCAGCGTTTCAAACATCCATACTTGTACTCGATTAATTATTTTCGACTTTCTCCTATTCCTTGTAACAAATTATTTAACACAATCAATCCTTGCCTCTGGTGTTGAGATCGAAAAATCATTAGTTTTTCGTGGAATCGAACCCATAACTGCTCGACAGTTCGCCGGCCCAAACTTGCCAGTCACCCACGGCCGACGGCCTTATTATTTCGAGCTCAGCTCGCGGCAGAGTGTGTCATTACTCGGGTACTCGGTGGTCGGAGGTTCGAGGCCTTGGCTGGTCTATACCAGGGTCGGCAGTTTGTCAAGTAAGAAGAGCCAAATTGGCATGGAAACAGGGTAACATGGGAACCAGAGACCCGCATATATCGCGCACTCTTTTCAAGAACGTCATGAAAAAAAAACTTGATTTTTCAGGAGATCGTTTTTAAAGTTTAAAAATATAATACAATGTATTAAAAATAAATATCAAGCCACTTATTGAACTTTTTACTGTGCAACAGATCTTTTTAGGTAAAACCTGAAGGTTTTTTTCTCCATTTGAAAAATATCTGGTATATTTAAAAAAATAATTAAACAATACCTTTTCTTCGAAATGCAAAACCAATACTTTCTGTCCTGTAGCGGGTCCTCACCAAAAAGTCACATTTCGTATATTGCTCATTTTTTTCCGTTTTACAAAAAGGGAAATATTTATGTTTTTATTATTTTCAGAAATATTTCAATTTCATACTATTTCTGTGGTATCAAATTGGTATCAATTGGTATCAAATTGTGGTAGAGTGGGTTCGAACCGAGAAACTCTGACTCAAGAGTCCGCGACACTTACCACGGGACCACAACACGACAATCCTTGTTCTATTTACTGTATTCTATCGAAATCTCAATTAAAGTGGCGAAAAAACGTGTTGAAACAATAATGAAATCATTGAATCGCACCAAAACGTATCAATTTTACAAGTTAGAATTCCTGATTACTTAAAATCATTTAAAATGGAATCGCCTGGTTCACAATATGATCAGGTTCTCTGCATCCTATGTGCCTATACCATCTCAATTGCCCTTCCTCTACCTTACTATTGATGCCTGTTACAGCCAGGCTTCCACGAATGCGTGAACTCTTTATTTTGTCCCTAAGGGACACTCCAGCTGACCATCTAAGCATTCGGTTTCTAGTTGCCTAGAGTAGATACTATACATCGTCCAGCATTCGGAGCCATAGAGGGGTGCGTGATATACATATATACATATCGTAGTCATACAGGAGAAAGTGACCAAGTGCATTTCTTACAAAAACGTGTTCATTGACTATTTGATATCTTACTAGATTTCCCTGAAAAAATCCCAAAGGTTTTTAAACTTGGAAGTATAATATGTTGACCTGTTAAAAATGACTAACTGCATTGATGTTTATTTTCTTGCCAAGCAAAAGTGACTTAAATGGCTCTCCTGGACATTTTAGGTTTTGGTAGTTGGTCACTTTCTCCTGTACGACTACGATATATAGAACTTCAAACGAGAAATTAAAGATATGATTTATTTTACTATGGTAGAAAATTCTTTACAACATTTTGAGTGTGCCCAAATACTTGTTCACAAATCTGGATTATCTCCAATTATAGGAGTATTTTTCTAGCTTCTTTTCTCTAGTGAAGTTCTAGTGATTCAAGAACAATGTTTCAAAATTGATTAATTCATATATAGAACCTCCAAGAACCTCCTTGGTCACTTTCTCCTGTACGACTACGATGTACGTTATGCTGTCTTATTTTCTCTCTCCACCGTGTAGGATATGGGCTCGTTAGGGAACACAGTGGCAGACCACGAGTTTCTGCCCAGTCACTCCTATCGGAAATTCGTGGATAGAGCGCTGACCCTAATTAAGATGTTATTTTTCAAAACGATTTATAACAATTAAAGAGAGCCAACTCAATATCATGACCACCAATTAGAAATATATTTTTGTGACAGCTATTTCGCCAGCCAAAGTGCGACACGCGCATCCGAGGTCAGAAAAAAATGCTTCAAAATTCTTCACATCGAAATTTGCCTAAAAAACGAAATTTTTTAGATAGTTTCTTTTATATATTGATATCTCAACATAGATGAAGAAGATTATAGAACTCTGGGTATTTTCAGAACAAGCATTTTATTTTCTTCATATTTTTATAAAAATATTTTTTTGGCTCCCACAGAACTAACTAACTAACTAACTAACCATTACGCCGCTTCCCCGCAGGGGTAGGCAGAGAGAATAGAGCGCCACACCACTCTGTCCTCGCAAACATTCTTCGCCTCTTCCACGTTCATGCATCTCCTCATACATACCCGCCGATTGTTACGATCCCTAACCTGACCACTTTCAAGTATTTGGCATACCTGATCGTACCATGTTTTTCTCGGTCTTCCTCTGCTTCTTTTCCCGCTAACATTCGCCTCATAAATTTGTTTTACCGTTCTTCCGTCACTCATTCGTTCCACATGTCCAAACCATCTCAACACACCTTTCTTAATTCGATCGATAATGCTTATCTCAGCTTTGCATTCCTTCCTTATTTCACTATTCGCACATCTATCATACATCGTTTTGTCGCACATTCTTCTGAGAGATCGCATTTCGACTGCATTCAATCTACTTTCATCCTTCTCCATGGCTCCCACAGAGGAAATATTAATCAAATGGTAACTTATGACAGTCAAAAAACTATACACTAAAATAACCCTTATAATTAAATATTTTTGAGAATAACTTTCACATCTATCTTGCATCGTTTGCCACACACTCGTCTGGGCGATTGCATTTCGACTGCATTCAGTCTAATGCCATCATTCTTTAGCCAGCTCCATGCTTCGTTTTGTAAAATGTGAAAAACGCGAAAATCCAGTGTGGGCACAATATTGTAAATTGTAAGGTATTATTCTTCTTCTTCTCATCCTTACCCGCACCCAATGGTGCATAGGGCACTGCATCTTATTGACGCAGTGTTATCTTGATACTTACATGACGCCAAGGTGATCACTCATACGCCTCAGGGACCAGCCTATTGTAATATTTAACAAAAATGAGTGTAAAATCACTAATATTTAATTTCAACCCACCCTGGGAATCGAACCCAGGGCTGCCAATACGGTAGCTAAACACGCTACACCATGGAGGCGGACTACAATTTTTGTAATTATGTGTATGATAAAAAGATATATCTGATTCCTGCTAGCTGGACCACAAATTTTTGCACATTTTTTCAATAGTACCATTTTTTCTTACATACTACATTAAGGTTTCCGCTTCGTCGATATTTTTGAACGAAGATCTCGTGATGAGCATTTCAGTAGCCGGTTGTATTCAAATGATATTTACGTCCGGCTAATTATCGAACCCGTAACCTGCGCATTCGACGCCGAAGCGTGTCCGTCAGCCCAACAAAGCATCGGCAAGTCAGCTGGACGGATAACCAGTATTGGACATAGTGTAAAACAAATTGTTATTTAAATACTCGTATATTTAAGTGACTTTGTAAGGAAAATTTTCTTCTTCTGGGGTCTTAATCTTGTGGATTGGTCTGCAGCAACAAATGACACCTTCTTAGCAATCAGGAACTTGTCAGCATTTGCTCATTGCTGGGAGAAAACTGTAGGCGTGTAGCTACAAGCTACTGCTACTGCCAAGTTGTCAACACTGAAAATACGAATTCGCCACGGAGATTCCCGAACGAATTCAACAAAAGCGACCAACCGAAGAGAGGAGGCGGAGATTCGCCTGCATCGTTTGGTTCTAAAGGACGTGTAACTAGCTTCACATTTTAATTCAAAGTTTCATTAATTAATTAGATTAAATTATAATAGTTAATATCAATAGTAATTGAAGTGTAAGAACTTATCGCTCACTCCTTTCAAGAACGTCATAAATCAAAATTCGTAAATTTTCAGTTGTGCATGTTTTCGGAATGCCCAGAAAATGTACTATATCCCAGCAAAAGAGGCATATTTTTAACTTAATATTTACCCACTCCAGGGCAGAAAGTGTTGTTTTTGCATTTTGAAGAAAAGGTATTGCTTAATTATTTTTTAAAATAAACTATATATTTTTCAAATGGAGAAAAAACCATCAGGTTTTACCTAAAAAGATCTGTTGCACAGTAAAAAGTTCAGTAAGTGGCTTGATATTTATTTTTAACACATTGTGTTATATTTTTAAACTTTAAAAACGTTCTCCTGAAAAATCAAGTATTTTGATTTATGACGTTCTTGAAAGGAGTGAGCGTTATATCAATAAACGATCTGTAAGTAAGAATTCTTTAAATATCCTTTTCTGGCTTCCCGTTTTAATAACACACACACACACACGAGGTGACCAAAAAACCATGTAAAACTCCTCAGGAGAAGCCGGACTGCTGATTGTCGTCAACAGGCCTTCCGTTCCACTAGAAGGAGGTTCGGCATTTTATGTCGTGGCTTGGTTTATGGTACCTATGTCCTTCACTGTTTTATCTCATATGATAGCATGCAAAAGATGGCTATAGGAATACCAAATAATTCATAAATCCTACAGAAGGATAACGTGATGGCTTGACATAGGTTGTCCATGAAAGAAGGACCTACAACCTGAGAACGAGGAGAGCCAACTCAAACAGTCTACAAAGATGATAAGTCGGGATGGAGCCAGGAAGAAGAAGATGTATAGTAAAAATAATTTTGGATGATTTATACTGCCCCATTTTCGTAAAATACTACCTCAAGGGCGCTTATACAGATGTGGATTATGATTTCGTATTTGAGAGCAACTGCTCTCAAAAACGGTCCATTACCGAGAAATACTCGCATCACGGAATAAGCTAACTTGAGTTGCATTAGGTACTATATTCAATAATTGATGCATTTTTCTCAAATAACACACAAACTTAACTTTTTTTCACTTTTAACTATTTCAATATATCACCAATCACTGTATTTCTTCTTCTTCTTCTTTTTGTAGATCCTAGGGATCTGTTTGTGCCTCCGCATGTCGCTCTTGGGATGTCGACTCCCAGCTGTCTTTCCATCTTTTCGGAGGTCTGCCTGGGGGTCTGCGTCCTTCAGGGTTGCCTTGCAGGGCGATACGTGGAAGTCTGTCTTCTGACATTCTGTCTATATGTTCTTTCCAGTATCTATATTTCTATATGTGCAAGAAATTACGGACTTAAGATGCAAATATCCCGGGGAATCTATTTTAACTTATGGAGCAGCTTCGGCCGGCAGCTGTACAGCGCCTAGCCAAAAGACTACTTGTATGTAAATATATACAGATAATATTGGTGTAAACCGGTGCATTCACCCATTTGGTTAGTTAACATCTAATCATCATAATTCCAATATCGCTGAGTCATTATCAAAACCAGTAGTGGAATAATCATTCGTTTAGTGCCACCGTTTATTTTGTAAGACTGTCCCCTTAAGACGCGAGTTCACCTGTTGGTATAAACGAAGAGCTTCATAACGAAATTCCATTAAACGCATCTACGACCTTTCAATCCATTGTGGCCAGATGAGGATAATTGTATAGCAACAATTTTTCAAGTGTCTACATAAAAAATCTGTGTTTTATTTCAAATTAATACATAAATAAAAATGGAGTTCCACAAATTAAACGCTAAATCAAAAAATAAGTCTACATTTTTATTCACAAATTCTGGATTTTTTAAACTATCGAATCAATGATTCATTTTATGACGTAATTGAATTTTTAGGTTTAAACACCACTTTTGTATTTAAAAAATAAGTTTATCTTCGAAATAAATCTATGGTTTTGGAAAAAAAAGAGCCATTGAAAGGCACGGGGTTAAAATAAAACAATATTAAAAAAATATATTCTAAAAAAATATGCTCTGCACGGAAACATGTGTGGCCCTGGCGCGATTGGTCACGTCCTGAAATTGTACCTTAGAAATCTCACCTTTAATTTACCCAAAAAATAATCTTACAATATATAAATGAACTATCTTTTTTGTATATAATTTATATTTGTGTACTAACTTTGTGATTTTTCATTTTATAGTGATTTAAAAAAAAAAACTAACTAACTATCACGCCGCTTCCCCACAGGGGTAGGCAGAGAGAATAGAGCGCCACACCACTCTGTCCTTGCAAACATTCTTCGCCTCTTCCACGTTCATGCATCTCCTCATACATACCCGCCGATTGTTACGACTCCTAACCTGACCACTTTCAAAACATAAAACATAGTTATATTTTAATTGTGTTTTTTTTGTCGCCAAATTATCCATTTGAATGCGAAGTTTTTCGGAGGACTCACCTCTTAAAATTCCACACACATTATCACCTATCATCTCTAAACTGAGATTATAGTAAAATATCTTGTCGAATTATCAATATAACAAAAGCAATGAATCAGTACCGTCCAATATGGATATTAGGCGTTTAAATTAACCATGCTTCAAGTAAACAAATAAGAAATACCGATTTAAGCCTAATAAATACCGAATTTTTTGTCGAAATCCTGATGAATTTAAGCCGTAACTTAAGTAATTATTGGTGAATCACCTACTGCAGCTTATTTGACTTTAAAAAAACTTTCATTAATATTCTTGCCTCTCTGGCGTACCTCAGGGGTCAGATGTAAATCCCCTCTTTTTTAAAAGATTCTTTGTTGTTTTTTGTTTGAAAAATTAAAACAGTTTAAGTAATACCTCAATATTTTAAAAATAATTTTTACTTCAGCTAAAGAAGGCAAACAAAAATCCATCGATGAGTATTTTGATGAAATATTACACACGCAGGAGTATTTTAGACAGCAAATTACGAATTTCTGGTTGGTTGCTACCATTTCTCATGTATGAAAGTGAAGAACGAAGTTGGCAAAAGAAGGATAAAAGTAGATTGAATGCAGTTTTTTTATGTATTTGTTAGTTGCCTTCAAAATTTTCTTTGCCTATTAAATACAAGGTTTTATAGCATTGTAGTTTATCTCTTAAAAATTAAAGTAAATGTGTTTAGTTATTATTCAGATCTGATGATGGAAGCTTAGCTTCTGAAACTAGTAGTCATAAATAAACTCAAGTGGTATAAAAACAAGTGTTTCCTTAATCATTTTAACACGTCTTACCACAAAGTAAATGCCGAAACAAAAAATACAATATGTTTACGACCAAACTGAACGTGGTTGAAGTGCGATCTCTCAGACGAATGTGCCACACGACGATGTATGATAGATGTTAGAATTGTGATACAAGTTGAGAATTCAAGGATGAGATAAGTATTATAGATGAAATTGTGAAAGGTGTTTTGAGATGATTTGGACACGCGGAATGAATGAGTGTGGAAGGAACGGTAAATAATGTAAGTATGTCAAATACTTCTAGTATGTACTTCAAATATGGGAGTAGTCTCTGTTGAAACACCTTGTCTTTATTCTTCTTCCTAGCTCCATCTCAACTTATCGTCTTTGTAGACTTTTGAGATCAGCTCTCCTCGTCCTCAGGTTGTAGGTCCTTCTGTCATGGACAACGTCACCTAGGCCATGCTAATTTTGGACCCTTTCCATGGACCAAACTTCTTTCTATATCGTCTTACTTTGCTTGCCCCTGGAATCTCACAAGCTTGCCATTATATTAACAAATATTCTGTCCGCAGTATGGTTAGGTTCTAAGTCCACATTTGATGTTTTATTATTGTCCGAGACAGATCATCCGTACTTTAGTGTGTGTTTACTCAAACACACACTTTCTTTATTTCTTTCTTTGTTAGCTATTTCGAGGGTTTCGGCTACCAGTATCATGGCTGTGGCTAGGAACCCGAGGTATAACAATTGGAATTTAAATCCGAAATTCTCAGAAACACCTTCTTATCTCTTTTGATCCTTTATCTCAAAGGGAAGATCACAGTTTTGGCAACTAACAAAGAAAAACATTATTCCCTTTTTATGAGAAATATCAATCTTTTTGAAAACCTAACGTAATAATATGAAAAGTAAAGGTATTTTTTTTATTATTTGGAATCTTTCTTATAAATTATTTCCGGAGAAAACCCAGATGTGTTTGAAAAACTGTTTGAATACACTCAAAAGGTTGTGTATAAAAATAACTGGTCAAATTATAAGCTGCGTAAAAAATGAAAATCACGTTTCCTGATATGTAATAATATAATACAGGACTTGGATCTTTCATACATTCAAATAAAAGCGCCAATTCACATGTACAGTGTCATGAGATTAATGGTATATGTAGGAGTTCCGAAAAATTGAGTAGTGTGGTTGTCCATCACGTCGCTTCTTAGCAGGGATAGGAGTAGGGAGAGAGATTAGAACGCCACACCACTCTGTCTTTGCAAATATTCTTCACCTAGTTTTTTGTTAGTTATGTATAATGATGAAAGTTCAATAATATAATTTTATTTGAAGCACTTACTTTGATTTTCCATTTTCCAATTAAAATGTAGTTTTGTTTTAAGTGATTTATAGTGATTTAAAAAAAAGTTACATTTTAATTATAAAGTTCAATAAACTTTTGTTTATGTATAAACAATTAAATAAAATAAATAAATACCAAAGTTTCATCTTATACGGTTCCAGTTTGTATAAGGACAGGTAAATTCATTATTTTTCTTTAATTATTGTTGAAAAATATACTAATTATGGTACAAACACAACCATTTCATGAGAAATAAAACAAAAATTAACTTTTTAATTTAATTTATATATTCGAGAGTCAATTTGCAGTAGAACCTATCCATTTTTAATTTTAGTTTTACCAAGTAAAAATAATATGCCAATGACTAAATCCTCGCCCTATGGTCTATGTTCTCACTGATAAGAAAATATGAATAAATAAATGAATAAAAATAAAAAACAGCCCCTACCCCCTCTTCATCATTCAACGCCCGAAAGACCCAAGCTTAAAATTTGGAATTAGCTTCACATACGGTATTTGAAAATGATTGAAACACGTGTCACAATATATTTTAAGAAATAGTGGTATTTACTAAGTAAAACTAAAATAAAAAAAATTGCTAAATGATTTATAAACCTTGTAGGTACATAACAAGCAAGGTAAATAATAAATGTTACAACATTTTGAGTGAGTCCAAATACTCACAAATCTGGATTATCGCACATTTAAAATGTTGTAAATAAATCAACTGGTCAAATTATAAGCTAAAATAATAAAAATGAAAATGATATTTTCTGGCGTTTCTTATGTACGTGATTATAATCCAGGATTCGGACCTCACATAAGGATATTAGAGTTTCTGCTAAATAAAAAGCTTCTTTTCATCTCACCAATAGACGTCTCTAGTGAAGTTCTAGTGATTCAATAACAATGTTTCTGAATTGGTTCAAATATAGAGCTTACAAGAATTTGAGAAGTGTGGTTGTCAATAATGGGTAGAATTGGTGAATGTTACACGTGTGTAAAGCGGTCGTCAGCCCCGTAAATGTCCAGACTTCCATATTCTTCTTCATCTTAGATGAGATGTCAAAAAATAATATGAAAATAACTCCTGTAATTGGAGATACTGTAGTCAAGATTTTGTGAAAAAGTATTGGGACATATTCAAAATGTTGAAAATAATAAATGTTAGTCTATCCGATCAAAAAAATGATGTGTGAAATGCAGCTTACAACCAATTAGGCTTTTACCCATAGTTGAGGAACTCGACCGAAGAAATGATAAAAAGAGGCAAACAATTGTCCGGAAGGCAAATGAAGAGGCAGGTATAATTTGCCAGAGAAACAATATGCACAATTCAAACAAACCCAGGTTTTTTTTCCTTTGAATCGGAGAGATAACACCATTGTGGTCAATAATGGATACTGGGAACGCATAAGTGAATGGACAATCGGACAACCACGTGTAACAAATGGTGAAGGCAACAACCCTGATGGAGAAAAAAACTAATTTGTAGAACGTGCCGAAACAATACCTAAAGGCTAACGGGTTTGCACAGGTATTTGAACGTTTTTCTGTGGACCGAATGAACAAAAATCTTCACAATTATGGCAGATCAAGACAGATGAAGAAAAATATTGAATAACTAACTTATCATCAATATTTTGAGTGTGTTCAAATACTTGTTCACAAAATCTGGATTATCTCCAATTACATGAGTTATTTTCATATAATTTTTTATCATCTAGTGAAGTTCTAGTGGTTCAAGAATAATGTTTAAAAATTGGTTCATATATATATATATATATATATATATATATATATAGAACTTCCAAGAATATGAGTAGTGTGGTTGTCAATAATGGGTGGAATTGGTGAATGTTACACGTGTGTAAAGTGATCACTTAAACAAGCCTATGACGGTCGTCAGCCCCGTAAATGCCCAGACTTCCATATTCTTCTTCATCTTTGATGAGATGTCAAAAAATAATAAACTTATCATCACGCTGCTTCCCCGTAGGGGTAGGCAGAGAGAATATAACACCACGCCACCTGTCTTTGCAAACATCGCACTACGCAAGTATTTGACATATCTGATCATCCCAAGTTTTCCTCGATCTTCCTCTGCTCTTTTTTAAAATTACATTCGCTTCATAAATTTGTTTTACCTTTCTTTCCTTACTCATTCGTTCCACATGTCCAAACCATCACAACAGCCATCTGTGATGGAGTGAGAAAAGCTTTTTATAATTAAAAATGTAAGTTTGTTTTAAAATTACTATAATTTTTTTTATTACAACTTAATTATAATGTCTACCGGTTTCGACGCTAACCGCTTATTTATCAAGACTGATTAATACTTTTTTTAAAATTAATTTTTAGTATTAATCAGTCTTGATAAAGAAGCGGTTAGCTTCGAAACCAGTAGACATTATAATTAAGTTGTAATAAAATATTTGTAGTGATTTTAAAACAAAGTTACATTTTAATTATAAAATGGAAAATCACAAAGGTAGTGCTTCAAATATAAATTATGGAAAAGCTTTTATTTAGCAGAGACCGTTTTATGGTAGTTTTTTTTTAAATTATTAAATGTGGATGTTTTCAATGGATTCGGGAAGTATGTAGATTTTTTACTTCCGTTTAAAAAAAAATAAAACTTTTCTTAGAACTCTTACCTGAATTTTCGCTGGTATACATTTAGGTAGTGGTCCAGCCCGAACAAATTTGGAGTACCAGGAAATCATTACTGACTGTACTTGCGTGTACTACCAACTACCGACGGATAAACTAACTAATAATCACGCCACTTCCCCGCAGAGGTAGGCAGAGGGAATGAATCGCCAAATTCTTCACCTCTTCCATGTTTATGCATCTCCTCATAAACCTTCAAACCCTCATCCGCGCCTGATGGTGCATAGGGCACTGCATTATATAAACACACTGTTATTTAGATCGTTAACACATGAAGGAAAGGTGATCAGCCCTCCGCATAAGCCCAGGGTAATATTGAATAAATATTACAGTGAAAAAATCAAGGTGCATAGGGCACTGCTTCATATAAATGCAGTGTTATCTCGATCGATTACACATGAAGGAAAGGTGATCAGCCCTCCACTTCAGGTACCAGTCCAGTGTAATACTGAATAAATATTAGAGTGAAAAAATCACTTATATTTATTTGATCCCCACCTGGGAATTAAACCCGGGACCTCCAGAACGGTTACCGAGCGTGCTTATCATTACACTACGGAGGCGGACAGATTATTTATACTAATGGTTTTATGCTGTAATATTTATTCAATATTACCCGCGACTGGTCCCTGGAATGTAAGGATCGATCACCTTGCCTTCATGTAAGGAACGATCAAGATAATGCTGCGTCAATGCGATGCAGTACCCTATGCACCAAAGGGTGCGAATAAGGGAATTAGAAGAAGAAGAAAAAAAATAATTGATTTATTTTTTATATATCGCTCCCTCCTTTCAAGAACGTCATAAATCAAAAATTTAAGTGATGCATGTTTTCGAAATGCCCAGAAAATGTTCTATATCCCAGCAAAAGAGGCATATTTTTAACTTAATATTTACCCGCTACCCGTTTAATTATTTTTTTAAATATACTAAATATTTTTCAAATGGAGAAAAAACCTTCAGGTTTTACCTAAAAAGATCTGTTGCACAGTAAAATGTTCTATAAGCGGCTTGATATTTATTTTTAATGCATTGTATTTTATTTTTAAACTTTAAAAACGCTCTTCTGTCAAATCAAGTTTTTTGATTTATGACGTTCTTGAAAGGAGTGAGCGATATACGTACAATACACGAAAAAATCGACAAATAAATTATTCTGCTGATAATAATTCCGATTCTCATTTTTGGTCGGAAATTTTTTTAATTGATTTTTTTTTCTATGCGATTTCTTTGTGGAGTCATCATTCTGCCTGTCTGAGCACAAGCCGAGAGTTCAACTACACCGCTTTAATAAGACAATGATTGCGACCGTTACACACCGCCTTTATATTCCTAATTAAAGCGCTGAAAACAATGATACAAGTCGTTAATTTAATTAACTAATTCTTCTACATAATTATAGGCGTTCGTATAATATTTGTATATAAGTTCCCAATTAAAAATAGGAATTATCATAACTTACCAATTAACCATCAGGTCGCATGCGCAGGAGTAGGCAGGGAGAATGGAACACCCTTTATTTGCACTTTTGTTAGTCCTGCACTCCTCTATGGCTCCGAATGCTGGACGATGTACAACACCTACTCTAGGAAACTAGAAACTGCCGAAATCCGAATGCTATAATGCTTTAAAATAGAAGGTCAGCTGGAGTTTTTTTTAGATAAGAATTACATTTATAATTTTTCTTGCTTATTATATACAAAGTTTATAGATCATTTAGTGGATCCTTGTTTCTTCTAGCTAATTAAATATGTTTTATTTGAATCTGTGTTGGGAGTAGGAGGGATAATCTAGCGTGGGCCAAACAG
The DNA here is from genome assembly GCF_059751285.1 of Brachycentrus maculatus. Lineage (NCBI taxonomy): Eukaryota > Metazoa > Arthropoda > Insecta > Trichoptera > Brachycentridae > Brachycentrus > Brachycentrus maculatus. The sequence goes on from NW_028281217.1 coordinate 319,521, forward strand.
GATTTCCTGTTTGGTCAGCTGGAGTGTCCCTTAGAGACAAAATGAAGAGTTCACGCATTCGTGGAAGCCTGGCTGTAACAGGCATCAATAGTAAGGTAGAGCAAAGGCAAATGAGATGGTATGGGCACATGGGACTCAGATAATTTGATTATAACGTGAACCAGGCAAGCGCCATGGATCTTCCTCGAGATTCGAGTAAGACCAAAGAATTCATTGATTCTACAGAAAGATAACTTGATTCGAAGGCATTGCCTTGGTCATTGGCATACTGGTGTACCGTGGAGATTAGCTGGTGTGCCGCGGAAAAAAGTCTAGTCTTGTGAAGATATTAAATATACTTTGTTTTTGTTCCTTTGGTGTAACTCTGAAATTTATTAATTTGGCCTATAGAAATAGACAGGTATATTGAAAGCTTTTAAATGTAAATTCACAGTAAAATCAGGATACAATTTTATATTGTTTCACATTTTAAATAAATTTTGCAACTTACTTCAACAAAAAAAATTCCTTAGCAAGAGCAGATCTGTCAGGAGGCCTAGATGCTTCTGTATCAGATCTGGGCATGCGGTGGGACAGCTTTCAATATTTAGAAATAGTTAACGGAACACTGACCTAGGTGACATTGTATATAGCAGAAAGACCAACAACCTCAGGACGAGGAGAGCTGATCCCAACAGGCGATTAGTTCTGATGGAGCTAGGAACAAGAAGACGCGTGCGAGGATCATTTCTCATCTCTGTATTCTTTTCCAGCATGGCCCTGCTGACGAACGGCTCCGTGCCGGCCGGGGGCGGAGCGCCGGCGCACCCGTCCGCGCTGCAGCACTACTTCTCCTCGCAGGTGGCCGGCTACCTCAAGGGCCACCACCACCACCACCACCACCACCAGCCGGCGCAGGGCTACGCGCAGCCGCACCACCACCACCACGCGCTCGGCGGGCTCGGCCCCTTCGGGCTCGCGCACCACGGCCTCGAGGCGGTCGGCTTCCCGCAAGGTAGGCCTCTTGGACTCATTATTAATCAATATCCAATAAATATATCATCAACAAAAAATGTGACGTTTGGCTTCCCGCAAGGAAGGCCTCTTGGGCCCGTAACTTATCGATTTATTTATACATTTTAAAACATCTTGCTGTCACATATATAATATTCTTCTTCTTCTTCTTCTTATTCTGCTTGGTGTAGGCCTTGTGGCCTGTTTTTAAGAGGGATTAGCGTCTTGCGATGTTGATTCCCAGCTGTAAATCCATCTCTTTGGTGGTCTGCCCGGGAGACGTTTTGGGGAGTCTGGATGGTTCCATTCTCCTCACATGCGCATACTATTGTCTTCCTCGATGTCTTTCCCACAAACGACGTCTTGGATGTCGCATATTTCTTTTAGCCTGGTGTTCCTTCTGGCTAGTAAACTCTCAGAGACAGATATGTTCCTTAGAGTCTTCATTTCTGACGCGTTTTTTTGTTTGTTCGTTTTGTTCGTATATTTTCTATAAACATACCCATCACATGATTACATGGTCGCATAACAGAATAAGTCGGAATTCAAACAAAATACACAATATCCCCGTCAAATACATGATTTTTTTTATCATGTTATACTTTTAATATTATTTTTTTGGAAAATCTAGCGCTTTTTTGGGTACAATATCTTAAAATTTGCAAAGTTTTATCAACATTCGTACGATCACAGTTCCTTTGTTTTCGGTGTGTAATGTTTTCAAATGCAGTTAAAAACACAATGTTGAAACTGTGGATGATGAAAACTTTTAACTCGTTTTAACATTTTTACGTTGTATTTTTAGAGTGATTTCCACCTTTTCACGATTTGAGGAAAACTTTGTCTTATTAGTAACGTGTTTATAATTCGAGGGTTTATTTTTAACTGACCTGCTCTAGAATTGATATGACTTTCCCCACATCGTAATTTTATTATGCATGTCCATATTAAACATAGAACAACATTTTGAGTGTGTCCAAATACTTGTTCACAAAATCTGGATTATCTCCAATTACAGGAGTTATTTTCATATTATTTTTTGACATCTCATCAAAGATGAAGAAGAATATGGAAGTCTGGGCATTTACGGGGCTTACGACCGTCATAGGCTGGTTTAAGTGATCACTTTACACACATGTAACATTCACCAATTCTACCCATTATTGACATTATATAAGAGTTTCTGCTTAATAAAAAAGCTTCTTTACATCTCACCAATAGATGTCTCTAGTGAAGTTCTAGTGATTCAAGAACAAAGTTTCTAATTTGGTTCATATATATGGAACTTCCAAGAATTTGAGTAGTGTGGTTGTCAATAATGGGTAGAATTGGTGAATGTTACACGTGTGTAAAGTGATCACTTAAACCAGCCTATGACGGTCGTAAGCCCCGTAAATGCCCAGACTTCCATATTCTTCTTCATCTTTGATGAGATGTCAAAAAATAAAACATAGAACATACAAAATATGGAAACTATCGTGAAAATCCCCGAAACTAGGACGATATTCGTAAACTAAACAAAAAAAGTTGTTTTTTGTAATGAAATGCTGAGCCTACTGACTTCACGTAGCTTGCTGTAGGTACATGCAATTTTAACCATATCGCTCACTCCTTTCAAGAACGTCATAAATAAAAAAACTTGATTTTTCAGGAGAACGTTTTTAATGTTTAAAAATATAATACAATGTTTTAAAAATAAATATCAAGCTACTTACTAAACTTGTTACTGTGCAACAGATATTTTGAGGTAAAACCTGAAGGTTTTTTCTCCATTTGAAAAATATTAAGTATATTTAAAAATATAATTTAACAATACCTTTTCTTCAAAATACAAAAACAACACTTTCTGCCCTGTAGCGGGTAAATATTAAGCTAAAAATATGCTCTTTTGCTAGGATAAAGTACATTTTCTGGGCATTCCGAAAACATGCACAACTGAAAATAGTCGATTTTTGATTTATGACGTTCTTGAAAGGAGTGAGCGATATGCGCGGATACTTTTTCAATGTTGTCGGCAAAACACTAAATTAGTATCTCAACTATTCGGCTGTCCAAACTTGAAACACAGTAAGGGACATTTTTTTGTAGTACTTTTGTTTGCATTTTTGAATTAAGTAGAATCTACTTAGTCCGAAAATGCAAAAAGAACGTACTACAAAAAAAATGCCCCTTACTGTGATTTGATTTTGGACAGCCGTATTGTCATGAGCACCATCCGATGTGCAAAAATGTGAAATGGGCGAAGTTCGTAGAAGAAGAAAGACAGAGCAGCCTGGCGTTCTCTCTGCCTACTCATACAAGGAATCGGTGAGACGCCTTATCAGCTTGTTTTCAATCAGTGACTTATTGCAGCAATCCCATGATGATAAATCCATTTTTTAAACTTTATTTTTGTGCGATTTTTGTGAACGTTTCCTTTCGACTGCGCCTGCCTCCGAACAAAACGCCGCGTTCAAAGCCCGACTTGTATTTTCGAGTCCTTGTGCCCTTCTCTCAAGTCCGGCAGCTGCAGTAGGGTATGCTGAGGGGTGAAGAGGGGCGCTAAGCGGCTTAACTCCTGAAACGTATTATGTATGTACATAAATACGTATATACTATACCAGGGATGGCGAACCTATGACACGCGAGACAATTTGGGATGGCAAATGAAGAAATAAATAATGATTTTCCAAAAAAAAAATCAAAAAAGATTATACTTACAGACGAATGTACTAACTAACTAACAATCACGCCGCTTCCCCGCAGGGGTAGGCAGAGAGAATATAACGCCACACCACTCTGTCTTTGCAAACATTATATGTTTCTTCCACATTCATACCATATTCATACATATCCGTCGATTATTTATCATACAGCCGCACATTTATCTGAGAGATAGCATTTCCGACTCCATCCTGTCTACTTTCATCTTAACATTTTCACCTCTTACCCGTTCCTGCTTCTCCTCGTACATCATTACCGCCGAGTATTTCGACTTCTGACCTGACCGCCTTCAAGTATTTTGCATACCTGATCGTGCCAAGTTTTTCTCGACAAAGAGAGAAAGAAGGAGTAAAAATGACGAATTTGAGAAGTGTGATTGTCCATCATGGGTAGAATTGGTATAAGTTACACGTGTGTAAAGTGAACACTTAAACCAGCCTATGACGGCCGTAAGCCCCGTAAATGCCCAGACTTCATATTTTTCTTCATCTAAGTATATTGAGATGTCAAAAAATAATATGTTTAATAAATAAAATTATTGTAAATTAAAAATTGGCTCCCCGATAATTTCCAAACCGTTTTGATACTCATATTTGGCCCTTTTGGTTGTCGATCCCTGCAGTATACAATATCTATCTATGTATATATATATATATTTATAGAAAGGTAGAGTTTCCCCTCACTTCATCTTCCTTCCCCACCCCTTAGTACAGGGGTGTTTGAATTTTAAAAAATACCAAACAAAAGATCAGAAAAATACTATAAAATTGTGTAACTGAAAGGGTGAATGAATGAAGGAAAAAAATGACAGATGATTTTTTTAAAAGTCTGATTGTGAACACTCTCGTTATCTACGACATTTTATCAAATTATCTGGTCAAATTATAAACTTAAATAATAAAAATGAAAATGATATTTTCTGGCGTTTCTCATGTTCTTGATTATATATAATCCAGGATTCGGACCTCACATACTAAAAAAAGAGTTTCTGCTCAATAAAAACGCTTCTTTTCATCTCACCAATAGATGTCTCTAGTGATTCAAGAACAATGTTTCAAAATTGGTTCATATTTATTTATATATATAGAACTTCCAAGATTTTGAGTAGTGTGGTTTTCAATAATGGGTAGAAATGATGAATGTTACACGTGTGTAAAGTGATCACTTAAACCAACCTATGTCGGTCGTCAGCCCCGTAAATGTCCAGACTTCTATATTGTTCTTCATATTTGATGATATGTCAAAAAATATACTCTTCTTATAATTCATCGTTCACTGTGTAGTACCAATTAAAAATTGTACTTCATGTCTGCCGGTTTCGGAATAACCATTCCCTCATCAGGTTAATTTTAAACTGTAATTGACGTGGATGGTTTCTGTCTCAAGTTGACATGATACGCATAGTGTTTCCATATTCTTCTTCATCTATATGTCAAAAAATAATATAGGCATGAATTTTTTTTTATTCACAACATTTTGAGTGTCCAAATACTTGTTCACAAATCTAAGTTTCCTTACTAAGGAGGTATTTATTACATTCTTAGGCTTACGAACTGTCATGGGGTGGTAAAGTGATCACTATACACACGTGTAACATTCACCATATTACTGGGTGTCTGCTAACAGAAACCCTTTAATGAAATCGATCATGTATGTACGACTGCCGAAAATATTAGTAGCGGGTAGAATGGTGAAATTTACAGGTGTGTAAAGTGATCACTTAATCAGCCAGATCGTAAGCTCCAGACTTCTGTATTCTTCTTTGTTGATATCACTCACTCCTTTCAACAACGTCATATATCACAAATCGTTAATTTTCAGTTGTGCATATTTTCGAAATGCCCAGAAAATGTACTATATCCCAGCAAAAGGGGCATATTTTAAACTTAATATTTACCCGCTACAGGGCAGAAAGTGTTGTTTTTGCATTTTGAAGAAAAGCTATTGTTATTTTTTTTTTAAATAAACTAAATATTTTTCTAATGGAGAAAAACATGCAGGTTTTACCTAAAAAGATCTGTTGCACAGTAAAAAGTTCAATAAGTGGCATGATATTTATTTTCAATACATTTTATTATATTTTTTAACTTGACGATCTCCTGAAAAATCACGTTGTTGAAAGGAGTGAGCGATATTTAAAAAAAAAACTATTATATAAGTAACGTATGTAAAATAAAAACAAATAATACCGTTAAACATATTTCAAATATTCCATCCATTTTTTAACAATATTATCTCCTGAAAAATCAAGTTTTTTTTTATATATGAAGCGTTGAAAGGAATGAGCGATATGACAAAAACTAAAAAAAACGAACATTCCCGAACCAGCATTCGGATACATGTTGCGAAAATATAACAAAGTTTAAAATGTCATTGTCGCCATTGGGGCTAATTTAGGGGTGTGTTGTGCGCCGAAGGGCGGTGGCGTGGGGAATTACCACCCTTGTCGGCAATTTGGGGTGGGATTGTTCCATCATTGTTGTTATGCTATAATGTGGGGATATGCGATTGGAACTCCCATTCGTGCACCATTTGAGATAACATCGGGAGGGAAGGAGATGTCGTTTTATTTTGTTTGTGAGTTTAACGGAACAGTTAGACAACGATTGCGTAGGTATGCAGGTTTTAAGTTTCAAATTGGAGGTTTTGCAAAACAATTTACACGGTTGGCTTATCAAATTGGACGCCTTACAAAACAATTTGGACGGTTGGCTTATCAAATTGGACGCCTGACAAATCAATTCGGACGTTTGGCTTATCAAATTGGACTCCTTACAAATCAATTTGGACGTTTCAGTTATCAAATTAAACGCCGTACAAATCTTTTTCGACGTTTGGCTTATCAAATTGGACTCCTTACAAATCAATTTGGACGTTTCAGTTATCAAATTGAACGCCGTACGAATCTTTTTTGACGTTTGGCTTATCAAATTGGACGCCTTACAAAACAATTTAGACGGTTGGCTTATCAAATTGGACGCCCGAAAAATCAATTCGGACGTGTGGCTTATCAAATTGGACTCCTTACAAATCAATTTGGACGTTTCAGTTATCAAATTGAACGCCGTACAAATCTTTTTCGACGTTTGGCTTATCAAATTGGACGCCTTATAAATCAAGTTGAACATTCAACATCGGAAGCGAAAGAGCGTTATCCGCACCCGATGGTGCATAGGGCACTGCATCATATAAACCCAGTGTTGTATTGATCATTAACACGTGAAGGGAATGCACGAGAAAGTAGCTCCAAATACCAGTTCAGGTTTTGTTTCAATTAATCTTTACTGTATGTTGGAATAGGAAAAGCTTTTATTCGTTTATTAAGTGCAGAAATATTACTTACTAGCCTGATGTAGCGACTCTATTATGTACCTCATTTGCTTCATCTGCTCTTTCATACCTTCGCATCCCTTCTTTATCTCCCGAAACCACTCGTATTCTCTCCCCCCACCCCTAGCCGAGATTGTGGAGGGGGTACAACCAAGTACCACCCTATTCACCCCTTATATAAAATGTTTTATGGACTGAGCATGACCCTAACTATTAGTTTATACGGGGTTCGAACCATCTCATAAAAATAAAAATAAAAACATATTTTTGATAAAAAAGTGTACGATATTTTTTAAAAATTAAATCCTTATCCGCACCCTAATGGCGCATAGGGCACTACATCATATAAACTCAGTGTTATCTTGATCGTTAACACACGAAGGAAAGGTGATCAGCCCTCCGCTTCTAGTACCAGTCCAGGGTAATATTGAATAAATATGAGTGTAAAAATTACTTTATTTATTTGAATATTTATTGAATTCAATTATATCATAAATAAATTTGTCCGCCTCTTTAGTGTAATGGTCAGCATGCCTGGCTACCGTACTGGAGGTCCCAGGTTCGATTCCCAAAGGGGGGGATTCAAATAAATAAAAAATGATTTTTTACTCTAGTATTAATTCAATATTACACTGTACCTGAAGGTGAGGGCTGATCACCTTTCCTTCATGTGTAATCGATCGAGACAACACTGCGTTTATATGAAGCAGTGCCCTATGCACCATTGGGGTGCGGTAAGGGATTTATTATTTATATTTTTTTACCATTTAATTTTTATCCAACCATTTTGAGCCACAGTAACGTGTGGCCGAATATAGCTACTAATAAATACATTTTTCAAATAACTTCGATGTAGGTAGGCTTAAAAGCCTATCGCATCACACAAAAGTGGATATGTGTGTATGTTTATTATTATTTTTTATTCATTGTTGCTTACATAGTTTTGATCCAGCATCGTCCCCGCATTGAGAATGTGTCAACATGTCATATTTCGGGACACGTCTCAAATCAGAGCTTAATGGGTTTGGTCCACAATGAAGACTTACATTAGGGTGGGTTGAAAATATCTAAGGAGAAAATCGTTCTGATTTTAGCGACTAGATGCTACCATATAATTGTGTCGGGCTGTGGTCCCGTGGCTAGTGTCGCGGACTCTTAAGTCAGAGTTTCTCGGTTCGAACCCACTCTACAACAATTTGACACCTATTTCTAATAATGAGCCACTTTGGGTAACAGAAATAGTATGAAATTAAAATATTTGTGTAAATTATAATATCACAAATATTTCTTTTTTTCACTATTTAAAAAAAATATATTATATTGGTTAGTTGCCTTGTTGCAATGGTCAGCATGCTCGCCTACCGTTCTGGAGGTCCCGGGTTCGGAAGTCAGGGGGGTTTAATAAATATAAGTGATTTTTTCACTGTAATATTTATTCAATATTACACTGGACTGGTACCTGAAGTGGAGGGCTGATCACCTTTCCTTCATGTGTAATCGATCGAGATAACACTGCGTTTATATGAAGCAGTGTCCTATGCACCATTGGGGTGCGGTAAGGGATTTCAGTTGCCTTAGAAAATTTCCATGTACGTAGTATATTTAGTTTATATCATCAAAATAAAAGTGGATGTGTATATTAATCAGATATTTTAAAATGTAGTTTTTTTTATATAATCTAAACAGATATGAAGAAGTGATTGAGATGTGGGATTATAGAAGTCTGGATGTTTATAGGTGTTTACGACTTGTGTTGATTGTTTTATTTATACATATAGGCAGGGGTAGTCAGAGATAATACAACGCCACACTAATCTGTTTTGGCAAACAACCTTCGCCACTTCCACATTTATGTATCAGTCACTTTAAAATATATATTTGAAATACATGTCATTTGAAATCATGTCAAGATTTTTTCGGTTTTCCTCTGCTTCTATTTTCAATAACATTCACGTTATAATTGCATTTTACTGTTCTTTTTTACTCATTCGATTCTCATATACCCGTCTCATTTTATCGATAGTGCTTATCTTAGCCTTGCATTATTTTTTATGTATTGTTCATCACATATCGTTTTGGCTGCGCACATTCACCTGAGAGGTGAGAGCATTGCGACTGCTTTCAGTCTACTTCCGATCATTATTTATTTACAACTTTTTGTAGAAATAATTTTTACGTAATACATTGTTTTGAAAATGCGTTTAAATATATACTCTTATAATAATTACATATTTGAAAATGATCCACCCTAATATTACAAAAGATAGTATTAAAGTATCTATTAAAATACCTTTAGATGTTATAACAAACAAAAAAATACCATGTAGCAGAGTGGTGGGTCGCAAGATTCAAGATAATAAAGTCGTGAGTTCGCTCCCGAATATAATAATTCGGTACAAAAGAAATTTATTAATGTTTTAATACTAGATATTTCCCTGATAGGAATTTCCTAGCAATTTTAGGTATCTCCTAGCAAATTGGTATTTGGTAAAATGTGATATTTATGAAATATCGTATGGGGATTGTGATGGAAAATATATAGGCCAAATCGCGAGAATTCAAAGATTAGAAATAAAGAACACCGTAGCGGTCTTGTTATTAATTATTTTTCAAAATTTGCAAATCACATAATAGATACAAATCACTCATTCCACTCTCATAAATTAAAATTATTACACCTTGTTCCACACAAAGGCCAAATTATGAATTATTTAGAAAATTTAGAAATCCAAAAAAAAATTATTGATATAGTAATTTAATAAATAATATATTGTTTCAAAATTCTTCACCTTTGCTTTCCATTTTTTCTTTATTTTCAAACTCCGCCCCTCGACTAACCCCCTCCCCCTAACTTACCCCTCTCCTTATTTATAGAACAGTTTATTATTTATTATGTTTTCGTTTACGTTTAGACCTGAAGATGGAAGCATAGCTTCCGAAACTAGCCGTCATAAAATAAACTCAAGTGGTAAAAAAACAAGTATTTTTAAGTGATCACTTCACACACGTGTAACATTCACCAATTCTACCCATTATTGACAACCACACTATTCCAATTCTTGGAGGTTCTATATATGAATGAATCAATTTTGAAACATTGTTCTTGAATCACTAGAACTTCACTAGAGACATGAAAAGAAGCTAGAAAAACACTCCTATAATTGGAGATAATCCAGATTTGTAAACAAGTATTTGGACACACTCAAAATGTTGTAAAGAATTTTCTACCATATCAAAATAAATCATATCTTTAATTTCTCGTTTGAAGTTCTATATATATGAACCAATTTTGAAACATTTTTCTTTTATCACTAGAACTTCACTAGAGACATCTATTGGTGAGATGAGAAGAAGCTAGAAGAATACTCCTATTATAGGAGATAATCAAGATTTGTGAACATGTATTTGGACACACTCGAAATGTTGTAAAGAATTTTCTACCATAATATAATAA
>NW_028281217.1:332500-377500 GCF_059751285.1 Brachycentrus maculatus
TAATTAAAGAAACGACAGTAAAAGTTTATTCTTAATTAATCTTTACAATATTTTTCTATCTATCTGATTCTGACAGTTCACAATATTATATATTTCTATCTGATGTCTTTTGTTTATTCAGTGCGACGCACGCGACTTCTGTTGGTAGATTTGTACTATATGTAGGTACTTAATAAAATGTATAGGTAGGTACCTAGGTATTTTATTACATATATACATACACAACACATACACATACATTACATATACATAAAAAAATTATCATGCACCAACATCAAATATAATCCATACTGTAGAGTTGCGTTGATTGAATTTAAACAAAAATTTGGTGGATAAGTTCTTTCATTGCTTTTTAATGAACTAAAAACTAATATATGGCCGGATCACGTTTAAAAAAATATCCAAAATTTCACCTCAATTTTTTAAATATCACATCAGAATTTCTTATCTGTTTTTATAATCGTTCCTTTTAGTGTCACTCATTTCTTTTTAATACTTCCTGCCGTGTCACCCTGATCCTCAGATGACACCTGTCATTCCTTCTTTATTCATCACACATTTTTTTCTCTTCTAATTTCATCTGCTTATAAAAAGCGGACCGCGAGTCGGAACGATTGGATTGGTGTGAATGTGTGAGCTAATTGATTTTTGTTGCAAATAAAGAATGGCGTTCTATCCTCTGTAATAACGCAGCTAGAAAACAAGCCGAAGAATGATTAATTTCGTAAACTGACTAACTAATCATCACTCCGCTTCTCCGCAGCTGTAGGCAGAGAGAATATTTGCAACACATCAATCAGTATTTGGAACCATTCTTCGGCTATTCAATTCAATTCCGCATTCAAGTATGTCCTCATACCTCACCCTATATAAGGCCCAGTATTTGAAATACTTGATCATGCCAAGTTTTTCGATCATTTTCTTCTCCTATGTTACCTAAGTAGGTACTTTCACCTTATTTTTTTATGCCATTCTTTCTTCACTCAGACTGTTGAAATCAGCTCACATTGTCCTCAGGTTGTAGGCCCTTCTATCATATACAAAGTCATATTTGAATCATGTTATCTTTCTCCAGCATCCATGAACTATTAAGTCTTCTTCTTTATGTCTTTCGACGAAGATTGCCTGGTTCACAATATGATCAGGTTCTCTGCGTCCTATGTGCCCATACCATCTCAATTGCCTTTCCTCTACCTTACTATTGATGCCTGTTACAGCCAGACTTCCATGAATGCGTGAACACATTATTTTGTCATATTATTTTTTGACATCTCCTCAAATATGAAGAAGAATATGTAAGTCTGGACATTTACGGGGCTGACGACCGTCATATGTTGGTTTAAGTGATCACTTTACACACGTGTAACGTAACGTGAACTTCGCTAGGGACATCTATTGGTGAAATGAAAATAAGCTTTTTGTTGAGCAGAAACTCTTATATAAGTATGTGAGGTCCGAATCCTGGATTATAATCACATACTGTTAATGCCCAGACTTCCATATTCTTCTTCATCTTTGATTAGATGTCAAAAAATAATATGAGCAATAACTCCTGTAATTGGAGATAATCCAAATTTGTATTTTGTAAGTATTTGGACATTTAAAATGTTATTTATTTTGTCTGTAAGGGACACTCCAGCTGACCATCTAAGCATTCGCATTTCAGCAGTTTCTAATTGCTTAGAGTAGGTGATATACATCGTCCAGCATTTGAAACCATAGAGGAGTGCGACTCTGGCATGTATTGTAGACTTTTCCCTTAAGCTTGGCTGGCATATTTGGATAGCAAAAAAGTTAAAAAGTATGATATCAACAATAAAAAAAAACGCTTAGATTATCAGTTGATATTTTAAGGAAAAAACAAGTAGTGGTTTTAATTCAGGAAGCATTTTTTCTAAATCTTTGATAAGGCCTTTTCTTGATAGACCGCCATCAGCAAATCAATGAAGCGTTCTATCTAACTTTCGAGCCACATGCTTGCCCAACGCTACCTTAATCATATATATACTTGAAATATTTAAATAATCTATATATGGAATATACATACATTAAAAGCGTTTGAGATCTGGCAGTACACAACTGAGTCCTGCTTCCAACCCTGATGTATGGAAGTGAACATGGAGTTGGCAAAGGAAGGATGAAACTAGACTAAATGTAGTCGGAATGCGAAATTTCAGTGCGGTAAAACCATGTATGGCAGATTTTCCAATAGTACCTAAAGTAAGGAAAAAAAACATGACTGAAATAGGGATTATTGATAAAATTAAGAAAGATCGGTACAACAAATTAGTGAGGTATATTATCCGCCTCCGTAGTGTAATGGTCAGCACGCTCGGCTACCGTTCTGGAGGTCCCGGGTTCGATTCCCAGGGGGGGTCAAATAAATATAAGTGATTTTTTCACTGTAATATTTATTCAATACTACCCTGGACTGGTACGTGAAGCGGAGGGCTGATCAACTTTCCTTCATGTGTAAACGATCAAGATAACTCTGCGTTTATATGACGCAGTGCCCTATGCACCATTGGGGTGTGGATAAGGGTTTTATTATGATTATTTATATGTACAACATTTTGAGTGTGTCCAAATACTTATCATAAAATCTGGATTATCTCCAATTACAGGAGTTATTTTTATATTATTTTTTTGACATATCATCAAAGATGAAGAAGGCTATGGAAGTCTGGGAATTTACGGGGCTGACGACAGTCATAGGCTGGTTTAACATTCACCAATTGTAGCCATTATTGACAACCACACTACACAAATTCTAGGAAGTTCTATAAATGTAAAAGAATAGTTTAAAGTGTATATGAATATTTTAAAGTGTAAAAAACAAGGAAAACTTGGAATGATCAAGTGTTTCAAATACATACTTGAATGGTCAGGTCAGGAGTCCATATAAGTGTACTAGGCGTTATATTATTTCTGCCTACCCCTGCAGAACAGCGACATGATACTTATTTACTTAGTACGTTTTAAATGTTTGAGGATTTTTATGGGGATGGACCTTTAAGTGCATTAAACGTTCTGTGTGATTCCGTTCTAGGCTCGGTTCACAAAGTACGTTGCTTGAGAGACGTTTTTGAGAACGGCTTTTACGAAATAGTCGTACGGCAGTGAGTAGGTAGGTAGGTGTATCTTATCTCTTGTATCTCCGCGCGGGATCTTGTATCTCACCGCATCTCGGCTACTGCTTTTCGTTTTCGACAAATTACATTAGCATTAAAAACTACAGGGAGGTTGTGAAGTATCTGCATCATAAATTTAATTTTACATAACTGTGATTAAAGAAAACACTTCGTTTTTTACCACTTGAGTTTTATTATAGGCTACATGTTTCAGAAGTTAAACTTCCATCATTCAGGTCTGTTTAATAACTGACCTGAATGATGGAAGTTTAACTTCTGAAACATGTAGTCCATAATAAAACTCAAGTGGTAAAAAACGAAGTGTTTTCTTTAATCATTGTAACATGTCTTACCACAAAGTTAATGCTGAAACAATAAATAAAATTTACATAACTGAGTCCTGCTTCCATATGGAAGTGAATTTATGATTTACGAATTTACCCAAGCTCGTAACACGTGGGAATAATCGGCTGTCCAAATTTAAAACACAGTAAGGGACATTTTTTTTGTAGTAGTTTTTTTTTGCATTTTTGGACTAAGTGGAGTCTACTTAGTCCATAAATGCAAAAAAAAACCTACTACAAAAAAAATGTCCCTTACTGTGTTTTAAATTTGGACAGCCGTAATGCTGACCTTATTTTCCTATATAATTTTTTTAATAATTATGTAGATTGCCCAGAGCTTTTATTACTCATAAATTTTCCCATAAAAAGTCCCGGGTGCACAGACCAGAAACAAAACTTTATTTAAAATCCCTAAAATGCACACCAAGTTCTACCAAAATTCATTTTTAAATCGAGCCTGCGATATGTGCTATGAAATGCTTAGTGAAATAAACATCAATAATGTTTCTTTTAGTACGTTTAAAATAAATTTTGATGATGTATTTTTGACCAGTTGATAAAGAAATTTTTTACATAGTTATACTTTTATGACAGTTAATTTTTTAAATTTTTAGATAACTTAGGTAGAAACCTTAAATTGGAACTGTTATTTTTTTGTATTTTATTATATTATGTTATTTTTGTGAAATATTCTGTTGGTTTTCCAAAAAAAAAAAGATCAATTTGGCAGTCACTTTGCGGTGATTTCAATCCGTTTTCAATTTAAATTATACTTGTTCTCAATATTATTGATATTTAAAGCATTTACTTTGTGGTTAGTCATTTTTACAAGTTGTTGTCCTGACGAAGGGACGGGTACGTCTCGAAACCGGTAGATATAAAAATCTCGGTGAGTGGTTATATTCTAATATAACTAACATTTTTGTTCAAAAAAGTATATATTTTATTTATTGTAACATCAGACAGTTGGTAGAATTCAATATTGAATTGTTGGGTAATATATACAAAATTAAACACAGTTAATGGATTGAATTCTACTTTATTAACATATATGATATGAGACGCGTTTCGTCTTATTAGGACAAAATCAAACACTGACTAAAAATATTTCCAAAATGTCCTTAAATACTAACAATAATTGCTATTATTTGGGCGTTCTAGGCGTACATATCGCTCACTCCTTTCAAGAACGTCATAAATCAATAATCGTCAATTTTCAGTTATGCGTATTTTCGGAATGCCCAGAAAATGTATTATAACCCAGCAAAAGCGGCATATTTTTAACTTAATAAATACCCGCTACAGGGCAAAAAGTGTTGTTATTGCATTTTGAAGAAAAGGTATTGTTTAATTATTTTTTGAAATACACTAAATATTTTTCAAATGGAGAAAAAACCTTCAGGTTTTACCTAATAAGATCTGTTGCACAGTAAAAAGTTCAATAAGTTGCTTGACATTTATTTTTAATACAGTGTATTATATTTTTAAACTTTAAAAACGTTCTACTGAAAAATCAAGTTTTTTGATTTATGACGTTCTTGAAAGGAGTGAGCGATATAATGGTGGGTATTTCAGTGGGTGATGTGGGTTTCTATGAAAGTCAAGATAAAGTAGAATTCAATTAGCATTATCGATTAAATTAAGAAAGGTGTGTTGAGATGGTTTGGACATGTAGAACGAATGAGTGAAGAAAGAACGGTAAAACAAATTTATGAGGCGAATGTAATTGTAAAAAGGAGCAGAGTAAGACCGAGAAAAACTTGGTACGATAAGGTATGCCAAATACTTGAAAGCAGTCTGGTTAGGAGTCGAAACGATCGGCGGGTGTGTGTGAGGAGATGCATGAACGTGGAGGAGGCGAGGAATGTTTGCAAAGACAGAGTGGTGTGGCGTTCGATTCTCTCTGCCTACTCCTGCGGCGTGATGGTTAGTTAGTTAGTCAATCCATTAACCATGTTTAATTTTGAATATATTATATTATAAAAGTATTTATTTTTGTGTTAGGCACTTTGCAGTGACCCGGTCCTACGAAAATGTCACCGACTGGTCGCGTTATCGGCCGCCACAAACCGGCTCCCGATTCAGCCACGGTACACTGAAATTCATTTACGGCCCCCGACACCCATCCGACACCGTTTTTTTCTCCTTTTTATTAAAATTATTAATATCATACGAATTATAATAAGAATTCTACCGGCCGCGCTGGTCCCGACCCCTTCAGACCGGAATAAACCTTTTTATTATTACATCATTTCGCTCACTCCTTTCAACAACGTCATGTACCGAAAAACTTGATTTTTCAGAAGATCGTTTTCCAAGTTTAAAAATATAATGAAATGTATTAAAAATAAACATCAAGCAACTTATTGAACGTTTTACTGTGCAACAGATCTGTTTAGGTAAAACCTGAATGTTTTTTCTCCATTTTAAAAATATTTAGTTTATTTA
Organism: Brachycentrus maculatus; assembly: GCF_059751285.1. NCBI lineage: Eukaryota > Metazoa > Arthropoda > Insecta > Trichoptera > Brachycentridae > Brachycentrus > Brachycentrus maculatus. Next base: position 338,424 of record NW_028281217.1, read on the forward strand.
AAAAAAAAAATTATCAATACATTTTCTTCAAAATGCAAAAACAAAACTTTCTGCCCTGTAGCAGGTAAATATTGCCTTAAAAATATGTAGTAACGTGATGGATAGCCAGTGAGTTTTTAAGAACTTTTTACAAAAATGTTAATAATATTAGTATATAACCACTCACCGAGATTTTTATGTCTACTGGTTCCGAGATGTACCCAGATTAAGTGTATAAATAGTGCTATGGTAGTGAAGGATAGTAGTGTTTGCGTGCTGTGGTAGTGATTGTCCTGACGAAGAGACAGGTACGTCTCGAATCTGGCAGACAAAAAAATCTCGGTGAGTGGTTATATACTAATATTTTAAACATTTTTGTAAAAAAAATAATAAGTAAAAATGACTAACCACAAAGTAAATGCTTTAAATATTAATAATATTGAGAATATTAGTTTTTAAGAAGTTTTATAAATAAATAAATAAATAAATTAGTCTGGTTTCTTGAATGTCTGTTTCTCCACCCACTCAACAGACTATGAATATTTCAATGTTTTAGAATTAGTACATGTTTTACCCTGAAGATGACCAGGTTCTTGTCGAAACCGGTTGCAGAATAAATGTACCACTAATAATAATGATAATAAAACCCTTATCCGCGCCCCAATGGTGCATAGGGCACTGCTTCATATAAACGCAGTGTTATCTTGATCGTTTTACACATGAAGGAAAGGTGATCAGCCCTCCACTTCAGGTACCAGTCCAGGGTAATATTGAATAAATATTACAGTGAAAACATCACTTATATTTATTTGACCCCCCCTGGGAATCGAACCCGGGACCTCCAGAACGGTAGACGAGCGTGCTGACAATTACACTACGGAAGCGGTACCACTAAAAAAGTGGTTAAAAACAAAGTGGTTTTGTTTTATAAAATTGGTCCGGGATGAAATGGGTTACATTTAGCTACAACCTTTCCATGTCGTTTATTTTTAATGGAATTATATTTAATATAAAACCTAACCGGATTATGGTCGTGACAACAAGACGTGCCGCAAAGAAGAAGAAATTAACCTCATTTAAAACCAATTTCAATACATAATTTAAAAAAACGCATTAAAAAAGATAACTATGAAATAAATACTTGAATTCTCATATTTTGAACTCTCAAGTTCAATATAGTCCACCTCCGTAGTGTAATGGTCAGCATGCTCGGCTACCGTTCTGGAGGTCCCGGGTTCGATTCCCAGGGGGGTTTAATAAATATAAGTGATTTTTTCACTCTAATATTTATTCAATATTACACTGGACTGGTAGATACCTGAATTGGAGGGATGATCACCTTTCCTTCATGTGTAATCGATCGAGATAACACTGCGTTGATATGAAGCAGTGCCCTATGCACCATTGGGGTGCGGTAAGGGTTTTATTATTTCAAGTTCAAAATATGACACACTGATTTGAATCTGTAAGCGATGTTGCCTTCTTCTTCTTCTTCGACTTCCCCACCTAACGACATCTCCCATCTCGCATATTTCCCTTGTCCTAGTGTTTCTTATTCTATCTGGTAGACTCTTGCCAGATATGCTCCTTAGAGTCTTGGTTCCTGATACTCTGAAAGTGAAGTATTTTTGTAAATAACAAAACAAAAATATCGCACTTTTTTTTAAATATTAAATATCAAAAATTAGTTAGAAATGTGTGAAAATAACAACGAAGGAATAACCTTATAAAAGATTTTAAACAAACAATACACACATCGCTCACTTCTTTCAACAACGTCAAATATCGAAAAACTTGATTTTTCAGTAGATCGTTTTTAAAGTTAAAAAATATAAAACAATGTATTAAAAATAAATATCAATCCACTTATTGAACTTTTTACTGTGCAACAGATCTTTTTAGGTAAAACCTGAATATTTTGAATCCATTTGAAAAATATTTAGAATATTTAAAAAAATTATTCAACAATACCTTTTCTACAAAATGCAAAAACAACACTTTCTGCCTTGTAGCGGGTAAATATTTACAACATTTTGAGTGTGTCCAAATACTTGTTCACAAAATCTGGATTATCTCCAATTACAGGAGTTAGTTTTCATATTATTTTTTGACATCTCATCAAGATGAAGAAGAATATGGAAGTCTGGGCATTTACGGGGCTGACGACCGTCATAGAACTTACTTAAACCAGCCTATGATGGTCGTCAGCCCCGTAAATGCCCTGACTTCCATGTTCTTCTTCATCTTTGATGAGATGTCAAAAAATAATATGGTAATATTTACAACATTAGGATTCGGACCTCACATACTAATATAAGAGTTTCTGCTTAGTAAAAAGCTTCTTTACATCTCACCAATAGATGTCTCTAGTGAAGTTCTAGTGATTCAAGAACAAGGTTTCTAAATTGGTTCATATATACAGAACTTCCAAGAATTTGAGTAGTGTGTTTGTCAATAATGGGTAGAATTGGTGAATGTTACACGTGTGTGAAGTGATCACTTAAACCAGCCCATGACGGTCGTCAACCCCATAAATGCCCAGACTTCCATATTCTTCTTCATCTTTGATGAGATGTCAAAAATAATATGGTAATATTTAGTTAAAAATATGCAGCTTTTGCTGGGATATAGTACATTTTCTGGGCATTCCAAAAACATGCACAACTGAAAATTGACGATTTTTGATATATGACGTTGTTTAAAGGAGTGAGGGTTATATATAAAAAAAACATGTCGCTGTTTACTGAAGCAAAAATTACTATACGAAGGCACTCAGATGATTCTGTGATACATTGAATAGATTCCCGCCGCAAGTGAGTACTCTACCACATTTCCTTTATGCAGTCAACGTGTCCGCTCAAAGGTAAAAGATACTCTTCAATGGATTCACGCCTGGCTAGTCCCAGTGTAAAACCATTCTTACAAATTGTGTATACTGCTCAAACATGTATGTATTGGTTCATTCGTTCAATTTTTATGTATTTTTGTCTCAAAATTTTCGTGTGTGTCCAATCCCTGTTCACAAACCAGGGTTTCTCCTAAAAAAACTAACTAACTAACCATCACGCCGCTTCTCCGCAGGGGTAGGGAGAGAGAATAGAGCACCACACCACTCTGTCCTTGCAAACATTCTTCGCCTCTTCCACGTTCATGCATATGCTCACACATACCCGCAGATTGTTACGACTCCTAACCTGACCACTTTAAAGTATTTGGCATACCTGATCGTGCCAAGTTTTTCTCGGTCTTCCTCTGCTTCTTTTCCCGCTAACATTCGCCTCATTAATTTGTTTTACCGTTCTTTCCTCACTCATTCGTTCTACATGTCCAAACCATCTCAACACACCTTTCTTAATTTTATCGATAATGCTTATCTCAGCTTTGCATTCCTTCCTTATTTCACTATTCTTACATCTATCATACATCGTTTTGTCGCACGAGAGATCGCATTTCGACTGCATTCAGTCTACTTTCATCCTTCTCCACCCTGGTTTCTCCACCCTGGAGTTATTGTACACAGTTGGATTGACATCCGTAGTGCAATGGTCAGCACGCTCGGCTCTGTTCTGGAGGTCCCGGGTTTGATTCCCAGGGGGGGGGGTCAAATAAATATAAGTGATTTTTTCACAGTAATTTTTATTCAATATTACCCTGGACCTGAAGCGGGGGGCTAATCACCTTTCTTTCATGTGTTAACGATAAAGATAACACTGCGTTTATATGATGCAGTGCCCTATGCACCGTCGGGTGCGGATAAGGGTTAGAAGAAGAAGAAGAAGAACCCTGTGGTCAGGCGTGATTGTTAGTTAGCTTGTTGGGTTGTATATCCAAAATAAAACAAGGTGTGTTGGATTGAATTCTACATTTATTTATGTATATGTTAATACGTGACGCGTTTCGTCTTCTTAGGACATTATCAAACACTGAGTGTTTGATGTCCTAAGAAGACGAAACACGTCACGTATTAACATATTCATAAATAAATGTAGAATTCAATCCAACGAACCGTATTTTATTTTGGATATATTACCCAACAATTCAATATGGAATTCTACCAACTGTCTGCAGTTACAATAAATAAGTTTGTTGGCTTGTTTTAAATGTAAAAAAGTATTTTCTGTCAGTTTATTTACATTTTAAAAGTATTTTAACACCCTCTAGAGATGCTGGAAACATCCCTTATCACATTAGCCATCTGACAAGAAATATCACTCGTGTTTTTCTGTATGGTATGTCTCTAAAAAAAAGGTTGTCCCACATCACGATTGGGACATTAGTACGATCCGATGACAATTACTGCCTCATATTTCTAAACCCCATTATATTTTCGGCCTCTAAACTCACATTTCAGTGTGGGGTGAAATTCTCGCTGGATAATCCGTCGGTATCCTTTTTTAAAGGTTTATTTATTTATTTTATTGTTATAGTTACAATTTCATTTAAAGACGTCCCATCTTGAATTTTTTTCACAACGTTTTGAGTGTCTCAATCCTTGTTCATATATCTGGGTTCCTCCAATTAGAAGTTATTATAAAAATAAAAGGGTATTTGTTAAATAAAAAGCTGACTCAAATCTACTATAGATACTCTGCCACGAGCTCACGCATGAAGTGAAGTTTGAATTATATAATGTGTATTTTTGTATACATATTTACATATATTGTTGAAATATGCGAGACCGAAGATGCCGTTAGGTGGGGAAGGCAACGAAGGAGACAATGGTATGCTCATGTGAGGAGAATGGAACCGTCCAGACTCCCCCACATCGCACTGTACGGCCAACCCCATGGTAGACAACTCCCGGGCAGACCACCAAAGAGATGGGTCGATAGCTGGGAATCGACGTCGCAGGAGGCTAATCCCTCTTAAAAACAGGCCGCAAGGCCTATAATAAGAAGAAGAAGAAGATATGTTGTTCGAATGGTGATATAAGGAGAGGATGAAGGCCGAGATAAGTATAATATTATGGATAAAATCAATAAATTGCGTGTCGAGACTGTTTGGCCATGTGATTCGAATGCGTGAAGAAAGAATGGTAAAACAAATTTATGAGGCGAATGTGGTTGGAAATAATTAGAAGCAGAGAAAGACCGAGGAAAATTTTCGGTCACGATCCGGTTTTCAAATACACGAAAGTGGTTACTTAACTCAGGAGTCTGAATAGTCGGCGGGTATGTACGAGGAGATGCATGAATGTGGAAGAGGTGAAGATTGTTCGCAAAAACAGATTGGTGTGGCGTTATATTATCTCTGCCTACCCCTGCAGTTAGTGGCTACACACACACCACACTCACACACACATTGTTGTGTATAAATAGCCAATCTCAATAAAATGTAGAATTTCGAATGTGACACCTGTATAAAGTGATCACTCAAACCAGCCCAAGACGGTTCGTACGCCCCGTAAGTTCCCAGACCTCCATATTCCTGATCATCTAAGAATTAACAATAAAAATGGGAGTCGAACACTGCAAAATATCGTTGCGAACATTTTTAATTTGTTGCCGACGGATGTTAGAGGTCAAAATAAAATATGAAACAAAGGCAAAATAAAGAAATGGGTGAATGATCAAGAGTCAATTCTATTAAAATTGTAAAATGTTTATATTCTTAATTTTTCTCTATTTTTTGTGTGTATATTAGGCTAAAATGGTTAAAAACAATAAAAAATGTATTAAAAAAAAAACTCCACCGACAAGACACACAAGGTGGCTTGGTAGGTCTTTGCAAAAAATTGTTTTAAATATGTTTAAAATTGTGATTTCAATAAATATATACATAGTTATGTTATATATAAATATAACATAGTTATGTTAATAAAAAAAGTTCTATGCTGAGATGCATCAAAATGCGAAAAATATCTTTTACTATCGTTTCCCGAGCACAATGTCATGAAATCGGAAGTCATACAAGTGATTGAAACGTGTCAAAATTGAAACGTGGATAATATTTATATCGTTGCCTTCAAATACACCTTCAAAACGTGATAATTGCCCATTTATGAGCGCACATTCAATGCGCCTACTCGGGGGCCCAGGTCAGACCCCTGCGGAACACCCTACATCACCCATTGTCGTATTTTTTTCAAATTTTCGTTTTTTTTTCGCTCGGACAAAGCCCCTTTCGCCTCGCTACCTTCGGGCCCATTTTGTCACCATAAAGGGAACGCCCTTTGTGTGGAAACATTCGCAATTTTCGGTTTCAGACATTACAAAGGCCACTTTTTTCTGGATCTAGGAGCATATTTGTTTGGGCAAGCTGAACGAGATAGGTCCTTCCATTGTTGGTCGGCGAATTTGCTGTCAAAAGCGTCGAAATATTAATTGAAAATATGTATTTATTTTGTGCGGATATTGTGTCTATTTTGCACGCGATGAAAACATTTCCATTGCACTAGAAGGGAAAATAGCATGTATGTTTGACATTGATTACATCCTTATGTACCTAGTCTTCCTTTTGGCATATTGTGCACGATACATCTTCTTATAAATGCTGCGCTCCTGATAAAAGATAAAATATAATATTCTCAATATTATTAATATTTAAAGCATTTACATTGTCATTTTTACTTTTATATATTTTTTACAAAAATGTTAGTAATATTAGTATATAACGAATCACCGAGATTTTTAAGTTTACCGGTTTCGAGACAAAACTACAAACAGTTTGTGTAGTTTTAAGTGTGTGAATACTACGGTAGTGACGAGCAGTATTGTTTGCATGCTGTGGTTGTGATTGTCCTGAAGAAGAGACGGGTACATCTCGAAACCGGTAGACATAAAAACTTCGGTTATATACTAATATTATTAACATTTTTGAAAAAATAAATAAAAGATAAAATATAAAAATAAAACACTAAAGGGCCTCTTATATTGATATAAATTAAAATACGACTAGTTTCGAGAACAACAGATGATCAGAGAGGGAGAGAAAAAGAAGGACAAAGAGAGAGAATACCTGTATGTATGTGAATCGTGGAGTTGGCAAAAGAAGGATGAAAGTAGACTGAATGCAAAATGATGTATGATAGATGTTCGAATGGAATGGTGATATAAGAAAAAAATACAAGGCTGAGATAAATATTATCTATCAAATTAAGAAAGGTGTGTTGAGATGTTTTGGGCATTTGGATCGAATGAGTGAAGAAAGATTAGTAAAACGAATGTATGAGGCGAATGTTGTTGGTAATAGAAACAGAGGAAAACCAAGAGGTTCGAAGCTCAGGTCGGAAGCCACATACTTAACAGATATATTTGGACACCCTCAAAATATTGAGGGTACCTCAGTCATTTCAGCATCTTTCCGTTCTTCGCACAGACTATATGAAATTTTCAATTCCGCACAGCCTATTTTCGAGTTCTATTGTTCGTTTTCTTGCATACTTTTTGCTGGCTGTTTTCTTTTTCAACTCTTTTCTCCGAACTTTCCTTCGATGATTTTGCCATACAGTCGGCATTTTAGCGTTGAAAGTATACTGAAACCCGTGCCTTTGTGTTTTCTTGTTAATAGAGACATCGTACCAGGAATCATACCCACTCTTTGAATGGTCGGCAAGAGTAAACACAACTGTGATAATGTAATGTTATTGGGTGCTTGTCAGAACTTCCGTTACAACAAAATATGCCTGGATACATATCGACGTGCCCTACGTAAAGTGCTCTAACTACATTTTTGTCAATTTTGAGATATTTGGTGTACGTTATCAACTGACCGTTATCTACAAATATAATAATAAATAATAAAACTCTTACCGCACCCCAATGGTGCATAGGGCACTGCTTCATATAAACGCAGTGTTATCTCGATCGTTTTACACATGAAGGAAAGGTGATCAGCCCTCCACTTCAGGTACCAGTCCAGTGTAATATTGAATAAATATTAGAGTGTAAAAATCACTTATATTTATTAAACCCCCCTGGGAATCGAACCCGGGACCTCCAGAACGGTAGCCGAGCATGCTGACCATTACACACGGAGGCGGACATACAAATATAAACAAACAAAAAAATATATAAAATAAATTACGCCTAGTTTTCAGGCGTATGTATATCGAATTTTCGAAATGAAATGCAACACTAAGCAATTTCAGCAAAACTTCAAATATTTGGCAATCAAACATTTCAATAAACTCCCTAAAGAAATAAAAAAAAATAGATGTAAAAAAAATTAAAGCTCATTACATTTAAATCTTCAAAAAATATACAAAAAAAAGACTCTTATACATTTTATTATATAACATTAAACCACGAGTGTAAGTCCCTCTCCAAGCACAAGAGCTCAGTCTCTTTTTTGGAGAGGCACAGCGAATCGAAATATAAAAGTTTTCCATATGTATAAATGTTTAAAATGTATTATGTTATAAATAAAACTGTGAATACTTATTTTAAATAAAAATAAAAATAAATTACCTCCTAAAACGCTAACTACTTAATTTCGACAAAGCATCAAGTTTTAAAACGATTTAATACATTATTTTATCTTGTTTTTGAATGTATAATACTAGTTTAGAATTTCAGATAAAACCGTTAATTAATTAAGAAAATACGTTGAAAAAATCTTCTAAGCTCTCTTCTGTAAAGTAACAGATTTGAAGAAAGAGTACTTTTCGTAGGGGCCATCGATATATATACAGAATCATCGAATACTCAAAAGTAATGCCAAAATAATTGTTTGAAAAAAATGAATTATAGGTAATTCAATGGTTTTGATCTTATCCTTTCCGGGAGTTAGTTTCTGCGGTCAAAACTGTATCCGGGGAGTGTTTTTGCTATTTTTTAAAAAATTTTATTATTATTTCATATCTCAGTCAATGCTATAAGCAAAATATTTTCTTGAAAATTACACCAGTAAACATGATTTAAGTATATCAAAATTATCGATGTTTCGATAATTTTACACGAAGTGGACGATGAATGAGTAGGAGAGTATTATATTACCATACCACAAACAATGCTTTTATTGTTACATGTGTGTAAAGTGATCACTCAAACTAGCCTATGAAGGTCGTCAGCCCCGTAAATGCCCAGACCTTCATATTCTTCTTCATCTTTGATGAGGTGTCAAAAAATTATGCTTTTAATATACAAAATATGTATTTTGAAATGTCTGTATGTAAGTACATTTGGGAATCTTGTTTCATTTTATGTTTCTAAGCTGTGTGTGTCTCTTGTTGTAATTTCCTTGAATTCAAAGTTTTTTTTCTGCGTTTTCTCGTAAAATAGTACAACCGTTAATTGGCTCTTGATTATAAAATATGTTGGAAACTAAATGACCATAAAACAGTCATTTATGACTTTATGACACCTCTATGAATGTGAATGTACCCAGTACTTGGCCTTGTGGAACTCCGTAAGGTGCGTTGTTTCTCCAGGGCTGTCCACCAAAATTCATGGGGATTTATATATTTTTGATTTATTTATTTCATTTTAGCCGCACTCTGCCACGCGTTGGTGTCGCTCAGTCTGGTCAAATGGAAAAAAAAATTAGACCCCATAAATTTTAATTATGTTAAACTTCACAACGCAATGAAAATAATGAAAAGTCTACCACATTGCGATTGAAAATATTGAAAATGCCAAGTGAAAGCAGCTGTCATGAGAAATGTTAAGTATTGCGTGTGTTGATGAAAAATTAAATAGGAGGCGCTGCCATCAAGGTAGAATTTTTTTATAAAAAACGCAAATGCAAGTTTTCAAAAAAGTGGTCTTATAAAAGTGTTAAAGTCAAAAAAATCTTTATTTTATTCCACGAAGTTAATTGAAAATCTAAAAATAAGAAAACATTGGAAGTGTATTGTTATCTATTTAATATATTTTGTACAAACTGGATGGAGCCTAGAATTTTTTTATCAAGACCCTTAAACATATTAGCTATCTAGCCATCACGCCACTTTCCCGTACGGGTAGTCAGAGAGAATAGAACGCCACACCAAACTGTCTTTGCAAACAATCTTCGCGTCCTCTACATTCATGCATCTTCTCATATAATACAAAACTAACTAACCATCACGCCGCTTCCCCGCAGGGGTAGGCAGAGAGAATCGAACGCCACACCACTCTGTCTTTGCAAACATTCTTTGCCTCTTCTACATTCATGCATCTCCTCATACATACCCGACGATTATTACGACTCCTGACCCGGCTGCTTTCAAGTATTTGACATACCTGATTGTGCCAAGTTTTCCTCGGTCGTCCTCTGCTTCTTTTTCCAACTACATTCGCTCCATAAATTTGTTTAACCGTTCTTTCTTCACTCATACGCTCCACATGTCCAAACCATGTCTACACACCTTTCTTAATTTTATCGATAATGCTTATCTCAGCCTTACATTCTTTCATATAATACATACCCGCCGATTTTCCAACTCCTGATCTGACCACTTTTAAGTATTTGAAATACTTGACCATGTTCTGCTTGGTCTTCCTCCGCTCCTATTTCCAAATACGTTCACCCCATAAAAATTTGTCTTACTGTTCTTCTTCACTCATTCATTGCACTTGTCCAAACCTTCTATTTTTTTTTAGTTTGATCGATAATGCTAATCTCAAACTTGCAGTCTTTCCTTACATCACTATTCGAAAATCTATCATCTTTTTCCAATTGTTTTATCATATTTTTAGTACAAAGCCCTGTTTTGCATCAAATTGTAATTTGAATAATAATGTACGCGTAAAAAATCATATAAAAACACACAAAAAACAACAGAAAGAGGACAAAGTCAGTCAGTCGTGTCTTTTACAAGAAAAAAACGTGACCTTTGATTTTATCAAAACAACAAAAAAATTGTTTGAAAATTAATATTCAAATTCAGATAATTTTCGCCACCGTTACATTCTGAATATTAATTTATTTATTCAGCTCTTGGGAAATGTGGAAAAAATTATACATACATATTTGTAAAATATGTAATTTTTCACTCAACTGTTTATTCAATATTATCCTGGACTGGTATCTGAAGCGGGGCGCCGATCGCCTTTCCTTCATGTGTAAACAATCAAGACAACACTGCGTTTGTATGATGTAGTGCCCTATGCACCATTGGGGTGCGGATAAGGGTTTGAAGAAGAAAAACAATGATATTTATCTTCTAGGAATTTTGGGCATATTTAAGCATAGTTTTTTTATGTTATGTTATTTGTGGCAAATGAAACTCCAATAGCGAAAGCTACATTGGCAATACATAATGGAATCATACACTGACGTATAGAAGTGAAGCATGGAGTTGGAAGAAGGATGAAAGTAGACTGAATGCAGTCGGAATGCGATCTCTCGGTGCGGCAAAACCATGTATGGTAGATGTTCCAATGGTGAAATAAGGAAGAATGTAAGGCTGAGGCATTATCCGCTAATTATCATTAATTGATTCGGCAGTCACTTTGTGATAATTAACATCTATTCATTTTTATTTTGTTTTTCCTTGATTAATACCACTATTTCTTAAACTCTATTGTGACGCGTGTTTCGATGGATTCTGCATCATAACTGTATTTAAAAATGATGCTGAAAGCATCAAAACACACGTGTGACAATTGATTTTAAGAAATAATGGTACTTACCAAGTTAAACTTTAATTAAAAATTATCAATCAAATTAAGAAAGGTGTGTTGAGACGGTGTGGGCACGTGGAACGAACGAGCAGTTAGATTTATGAGGCGAATGTTGTTGGGAAAATGAGCATAAGAAGACCGAAAAAAAATAAGCAAAGTATGATCAAGTATTTAAAATTATGTCGTCAGGAGGAGAGGACTAATCGGGGGGTATGTATGAGGAGATGCATGAATATGGAAAATGCCAAGATTTTTTTATTTATTTATTTATTTGGAATTTTCACACCTATAACAATACAATATGCAATAACAATTAATAAATCTACAGCCAATTACAAAAATCCACCGATAATGTTATTCTTATTAAATTGGCGATGAATGAAAGTAATTTTTGTGGTTTGGGTGAGTGTGTGTGTGTATGTGTATGTAAGAGGGTGCGTATGTGTGTATCAGTGAATCATACATGAGTAATAAAAATATGGAAAGAAGGAAAGAGGAGACAGGAGAGGCTTTGAGAAGAAAAAACAGAACAAAAATATTTTATTAAAATGGTAAATACAGTGACCAATGTACCAGCACACTACCCACGACAAGTGATCTTGTATTATCGTCAGTGCGAAGCGATGGCAATGTATTATTTATAGTACCTATTCCATGTGAGTATTTTTGCAAAGACATAGTTATGTTGTTTTTCTCTCTAGCTACCCTTACGGGGAAATATTTTCTTTTTAAAGTCACCCTTTTCGACGTGGAAGAGGTCCATCGAACCCCCAACCATAGGCTCCTTGTCAGGCGTCTTACCTTCATTGCTTTTTTTTACTATTTTGTTTGCTTTAAGGTATTGTACTAATTTCAAATACAGATGAAGTGACTTATAGATCATCCCTTTGTGAAATTTTTATATGGGGTTGAGTTTTCTTGGAGAATTTTCGAAGCTTCGACTGTTGATTCAGGTGTGTTCGTTGAATTATTTTTGCACAATGAATTCAATGGTTTTTACCAGCTGTTTTAACATAGATCCATAGTTTGTGATAAACTTAAGGGGATACTCGTATTCGCAAGCACAGAATTCATTCCACCGTAGAGGTCACATATCGCTCACTCCTTTCAACAACGTCATATATCAAAAATTATAAATTTTCAGTTGTGCGTGTTTTCGAAATGCCCACAAAATGTACTATATCCCAGCAAAAGCGGCATATTTTTAACTTAATATTTACCCGCTACAGGGTAGAAAGTGTTGTTTTTGCATTTTGAAGAAAATGTATTGTTTAATTATTTTTTCAAATATACTTAATATTTTTCAAAAGGAGAAAAAACATTCAGGTTTTACCTCAAAAGATCTGTTGCACAGTAAAAAGTTCAATAAGTGGCTTGATATTTATTTTAAATACATCTTATTATATTTTTAAACTTTAAAAACGATCTCCAAAAAAAACAAGTTTTTTATGTATGACGTTGTTGAAAGGAGTGTTTTTGGACATCTTAGCATCTTCTTCTTCTTCTTCATGAGCCCTCTGACCTCCACTGCTGGATATAGGCATCTTCCCCTTCCTTCCATTTCCTCCGGTCGGTTGCTACTTGCAGCCAGTTTCTACCCCCCATAGCGACAATATCGTCGGACCATCTCTTTTGGGGTCTTCTGACGTCTCTTTTGCTCTTCCAAGGCCTCCATTGTAGAATTCTTGGGGTCCATCTTGTGATCAAAGCAAAGATGAAGAAGAATATGAAAGCTTACGACTCGTAAATGCCCAGACTTCTATATTCTTCTTCATCTTTGATGAGATGTCAAAAAACAATATGAAAAATAACTCCTATAATTGGAGACCATCCAGATTTGCGAACAAGTATTTGGACACACTCAAAATGCTGGTTATATATATATATATTTTTTGTTTCAAACCATCTGAACATCCCTTTCTCAGTTTTTTTTTCAAAAAATCTTATCTCAGCCTTGCATTCCTTTCTTATTTAGCCATTCGAACATCTATCATACCTCGTTTATTCTTCTGAGAGATCGCTTTTCGACATACTTAGTAGATTTCTAAAATCGGATAAGACTGCTCGTTCTGCAAGTACTACCTACCTTTTATATTGCCCGTATTGAAGCGTAATTAACAGTAGGCTCTTACAAATTGACAGTTGAAATACTGTCATAAATCAAACTATCGTAAACATGTTTGTATGTTTTATGATGAATAATTAAAAAAAATACGTGTACACGTAGAACATTATCTTAATCATAAAACATTAGTCAGAATAAGACAAAGATCTCGGAAATGAGGACATATAAAGATGAATCACAGCTTCTCTCTTAGAAGACTCATCACAGATGATATATCGCTCACTCCTTTCAAGAACGTCATAAATCAAAATACTTGATTTTTCAGGAGAACGTTTTTAAAGTGTAAGAAAATAATACAATGTATTAAAAATAAATATCAAGTCACTTACTGAACTTTTTACTGTGCAACAGATCTTTTTAGGTAAAATCTGAAGTTTTTTTCTCCATTTGAAAAATATTTAGTTTTTTGAAAAAAATAATTAAACAATGCCTTTTCTTCAAAATGCAAAAACAACACTTTCTGACCTGTAGCGGTTAAATATTAAGTTAAAAATATGCCGCTTTTGCTGGGATATAGTACATTTTCTGGGCATTCCGAAAACATGCACAACTGAATATTTACAATTTTTGATTTATGACGTTCTTGAACTCCTTACCATATATATGTATATATATATATAACGTGGTAATATTTTTCTTCGTAAATTGGGTGTAAATAATATGTTAAGTGGGTGTATAATAATAAAATAAACAATGTGTTGCTTTGTAATTAAAGAAACGACAATAAAAGTTTATTCTTAATTAATCTTTACAATAATTTTCCATCTATCTGATTCTGACAGTTAACAATATTATATTTTTTCAATCTGATGTCTTTTGTTTTATTCAGTGCGACGCACAAGGTGATCACCCATCCGCTTCAGGTACCAGTGTAGGGTAGTATTGAATAAATATGTGAGTGAAAAAATTACTTGTATTTATTTGACTCCCCCTGGGAATGGAACTCGTGACTTACAGTACGGAAGCCAAATGTACTGACCTTTACACTTGGAGAGGGACTTTTTTCTTATTTTTTGTGTGATGTGATGACATAAAAAAATTCTAATGAAGTCAAGCACTGTGGTTCGAGCAAAATATTTAGAAGTTTCTAGAATTTGAATAGTGTGGTAGTCCATCATAGGTGGAATTGGTGAATGTTACACGTGCGTACAGTGATCACTTAAACCAGCGTATGACGGTCTTAAGCACCGTAAATACCCAGACTTTCATATTTCTTAATCTATGTTGAGATGTCAAAAAATAAAATAATAATTACTTCGAGAATTTAATTTAATCCAGATTTATGACCAAGTATTTGGACACACTCAAAATTATGTAGGTACTAGATTGTATTTTATTGTTAAAACACGTAATAATAAAATTTGCGACCGTTGTTTCGCCTTGTTGTGGCATTTTCAAACATTACATCGAAAATACCTCGAAAATGTGATCGTAAGCTGAGCAAACCAACATTGCTATATTTCTGAAAAAAAATGTAACTTATTGTTGATTTTCTTCTTTGTTCGACAATGCAACACGGAATGTGTGTTTACTTATCGATGTATCATTGTGTGGATACGCTAAGGGTAGCTCCTATCAGTGGCGTGCCTAGGGTTTACCAGTAAGGCAAGCCCATTATTTTTCACTTTCGTGAATACATGATGTACCTATAATTTCTTCACCTCATATCATTCCCAGTATAGTAAGCACCCTGAAAGTATTATAAATATAAACAATGTATTGTAATCATTGTAAAAATATGCTAAGATGTAACTTTTGTAAGGTATAGCCATCACCTTGAAATAAAGAAAATGTTCACCATACTAAAATATCTTCCTCAGATATTAACCATAACCAATAAGTACCATCACCATATAATGGCATGCATAGTGTTTAATAATCATGTAAGCGCGCGATAGTTTAAAAATAGTCATACATTAAATATGTACTTTTAATCATTTGGTCTAGATTTAGTCATTTTTATTTGGAGTTGCTAAGCAAGCCGGGCTTTTGGGCTTCTAGGGAAGTACCGCCACTGGCTCCTGTCAACGGTAAGGGATGATACATACACACCCCTGTCTGTATTTGCGGACAGATTGTGACAATATAATTTGATGTGAAAATAAACATGTATTCAAGGAAGGAATCTTGCATTCACAGCTCTCAGCGTGGAAATTGGACCATCCTGTTGCAAAAAAAACATATTTTTGTTTCAGTTTTATTTGGTAAATACATACCACTATTTCTTGAGGCTTTAGCCGCAATATCTAATAGAACCGGTCATTATTTCACGCCCAATTTTTTTCGAAATATTTTTTATTTATTTAATATACATAGTTACAAGGGTTTTTTTTTTCAATAATTTAATTCATTTTACAACATTTTCAGTGTCTCCAAAAATCTGGATTATCTCCAATTACAGAAGTTATTTTCATATTATTTTTGACATCTCATCAAAGATGAAGAAGAATATGGAAGTCTGGGCATTAACGGGGCTGACGACCGTCATAGGCTGGTTTAAGTGATCACTTTACACACGTGTAACATTCACCAATTCTACCCATTATTGACAACCACACTACTCAATTTCTTGGAAGTTCTGCATATATGAACCAATTTAGAAACCTTGTTCTTGAATCACTAGAACTTCAGTAAAGGCATCTATTGGCGAGATGTAAAGAAGCTTTGTATGAAGCAAAAAATATTATATTAGTATGTGAGGTCCGAATCCTGGATTATAATCACACACATGAGAAAAGCCAGAAAATACAGTTTTCATTTTTATTATTTAAGCTTATAATTTGACCAGACAATTTATTTACAACATTTTGAGTTTGTCCAAATACTTGTTCACAAAATCTGGATTATCTCAAATTACAGGCGTTATTTTCATATTATTTTTTGGCATCTCATCAAAGATGAAGAAGAATATGACTTGCCCAGACTTATTCATATTCTTCTTCATCTTTGATGAGATGTCAAAAAATAATACGAAAATAACTCCCGTAATTGGAGATTATCCAGATTTTGTGAACAAGTATTTGGACACACTCAAAATGTTGTGAACAAAAAAAAAATCCAATTACCGGTTTTCACTTAAAAGTAATCGAAAAAAAAACTGTCATGTACTCGTACATAAGTATAACCATTTAGGACTGTACAAGATGGTGTGTGTTTATGTGTGTATGTGTGTGTGTGTGTGTGTGTGTGTGTGTGTGTGTATGTGTGTGTGTGTGTGTGTGTGGTGATTGATTCTAGTAGGAACAAACACACAGTGCAGAGAAGCATAGTTTTAAAAGATCAGAGGACAATACGCCAACCATTCGACTTTTCAACACAGATTTGCCCAGTTGGCACTCTTATAATATTTTGCTTGAATTCATTCCTTGTGGTAGTAAAAAAATCAATTCGATTAAACCTTGTGGTTGTGAGACTGCATCATTTGAAAATCATGAAGTTTGCGCATCTCATCCCCCCGCCCTTGTGAATTGATTGGGAAAAGCAAACAACAGGGGTGGAGGTGACAACGATAACAACACGATGTTTCACTTAGCGCGGCCCCATAGCGCTGCCACTTGGCATCATGTGCCCATCATCAAGCCTACCCACACTTTACCCCACATTTTCATGTACTCCTGATCGAAATTATTTTTAAATTCACAATATCAGCTGAGTGCGTCCAAATCTTTGCTCACAAATTCGAGGTTTATGAATTTAGAGATTTTTCATTGATATCTCAACATAGATTCCGGCATCACGCAGGGGTAGGCAGAGAGAATAGAACGCCATACCACTCACTTTTTTCAAAAATTGATTCGGCAGTCACTGGTAATTTGTGGTAAATCTATCCATTTTTAATTAATGTTTACCTGGTAAATACCACAATTTCTTAAAATCTACTGTGCCACGAGTTTGATGCAATATATAGGAGCTCCAGAAATTTGAGTAGTGTGGTTGTCAATCATGGGTAGGGATATGTTACATCGCTCACTCCTTTCAACAACGCCATACATAAAAAATCGCGTCATATGTCAATTTCCAGTTGTTTTTTTTTGGATGGTGCATGCCCAGAAAATGTACTATATCCCAGCAAAAGTGGCATTTTTTAAGGTTTTCATATTTTTTTAATATTTACCCGCTACAGGGCAGGAAGTGTTGTTTTTGCATTTTGAAGAAAAGGTATAGTTTAATTATATTTTTTAATTTATTGTTTCGGCATTAACTTTGTGGTAAGACATGCTACAATGATTAAAGAAAACACTTCGTTTTTTACCACTTGAGTTTTATTATAGACTACATGTTTCAGAAGTTAAACTTCCATCATTCAGGTCTGTATAATAACTATAGTAGTAGTAGTTATTATACAGACCTGAATGATGGAAGTTTAACTTCTGAAACATGTAGTCTATAATAAAACTCAAGTGGTAAAAAACGAAGTGTTTTCTTTAATCATTATATTTTTTAACATTATAAATATTTTTCGAATGGAGAAAAAACCTTCAAATTTGACCTAAAAAGATCTGTTGCACACTAAAAAGTTCAATAAGTGGCTTGATATTTATTTTTAACACATTTTATTATATTTTTAAACTTTAAAAAACGATCTCCTGAAAAATTCAAGTTATTTGATATATGACGTTGTTGAAAGGAGTGAGCAACATGTGTGTAAAATGATTTCTAAACCAAGCCTACGACGACCCTGTTAATGCCCAGACTTCCTTCTAAAGAATTCTTCTTCATCTTGGTTGAGATGCTTAAAATAATGTACTAAAAAAATGTTTATCTTTTTAAAACACATGGTTAATATTACCCTCAGTCATAAAACTATGTACATCTAAATCTGCAAGTTGTTATAGGGTTCACCCATAGCATTGAATTAGGGGATGATTCGATCACTCAAGGGCGGTTTCAGCACTATGACCCATGACTTTCGAGATATTTGAGCGTTGCATCGCATATATTAGCACGTTTAAACCCTGGTTCCAACCCTAATGGACGAAAATCAAGTATGGAGTTGACAAAAGAAGGATGAAAGTATACTGAATGCAGTCGGAATGCGATCTCTCAGTGCGGCAAAACCATGTATAATAGATGCTTGAATGGTGTTAGAAGGAAAGAATGCAAGGCTGAGATAAGCATTATCGATAAAATTACGAAAAGTATATTTTGGATATTAATATCGTCGTTAAAATTTTAAAAGAAAAAAAAACACATATTTTTAACCACTTGTGTTTATTTCTCGAATGTTTTTCGCAGATACTTTGTGGCACATTTTATAAACTTTATAAAATTGAACCACATTGTTTTAATCGCTTTTTTTGTAAGTACACTTTTGCCTACCAGTTTCGACAAGAACCTTGTCATCATCAGGGTTTAAGAAATTCTAAAAAAACTAAAAACATTAAAATACTCATAATTAATTACATTCCCTTACCAAAAACGTCCACACACTCCGTAAAAAATCCTAAATGTTAAATATAATAAAAATAAAACCCTTATCCGGTAGCAGTGCCCTATGCACCCCAATGGTGCATAGGGCACTGCTTCATATGAAAAAATGTTACTTTAAAATAATATACCCTGATGATAATAAAACAGTTGCGAACGTTTTTGCCTACAATTTTCACTCATGAATTACATGAAATTATAGTAACTTTAAACATAAAGAGTAAATCCACTCACAACTAGGCGTAGGCTATGAAACTTGAAGTTGAAGCCTGAGTAGGGACATGATAAACGGTGTTGCATAAGCCGTAGCTAGATTTCAGAGTAACTTGGACGTTAGGTAAAAAAAATGATAAAACAGTTGTTTAATTTTATAAAATTCACTTGAGTTTATTTTATGATGAATAGTTTCGGAAGCTATGATTCCCTCTTCAGGTCTAAATGTAAACTGTGATGTAATGCGAAGATGGAAGCATAGTTTCTGAAACTACTCGTCATAAAATAAACTCAAGTGATAAAAAAACAAGTGTTTTTATTTTTCTTTTATAATTTCATTATGTCTTACCACAAAGTGAATGCCGAAACAACAAATAATAATAAAAAAACGTCCTTAATTTTGTGGTATGGTAATATAACACCCTCTTTATCATTCATCGTTCACTTTATGTAATAGCCTGGAGTGGTGTGGCGTTCTATCTCTCTGTCTGCCCCTGTGGAGAATCGGCGTGGTGGTTAGTCGAATGAGTTGTATTCAAATGTGATTCTCTATGGAAGAAGACATGGTGTTTATTTTATAAAATTGTATATGTATGTATTGATTCATTCAAACTTTTATCCGCACCCAATGGTGCATAGGGCACTGCGTCATATAAATGCAGTGTTATCTTGATCGTAAACACATGAAGGAAAGGTCCAGGGTAAAATTGAATTAATATTAGTGGGAAAAAATCAATTACATTTATTTTACCCCGCTCTGGGAATCGAAACCGGGACCTCCAGAACGGTAACCGAGCATGCTGACCACTACATTACGGAGGAGGACATATTAAGTATGTATTATATAATAAAACTTAAACCGTTTTTTTTTAATTTTTTTTTTCTGTACTTTTCTCCGACCGGTTTCGACAAGAACCTTGTCATCTTTGGGGATGGACATGTGCTATTATTGACTCATAAATGGTCCCAGTGGCGATTTTATAGTGAGGGTAGGCGGTATAAACACCCCCTAAAAGGAAGTCCATTAAACAGTCTAACTACCCTTATGTGAAAAGCAATGCTAACTACTTGAAAATGCTTAAGGGTGGTTTTTTTAGGGTGCCTTAGTCGCTACCGCAAGCTACTAACAGTACACTGTTAAGTAAGAAGGGACCAACAAAATTTCAGTGCTGAAAATTGAATTATCTTTATTTAATTTTTATTTATTTATTTTAATATGGAATACATAAAAAAATATAATACAATAGTTCTCTTGATGTGAACTTAACTAAAACTAACTAACTAACCATCATGCCGCTTCCCCGCAGCGGTAGGCAGAGAGAATCGAACGCCACACCACTCTGTCTTTGCAAACGTTCTTCGTCTCTTCAAAATTCATGCATCTCCTCATACATACCCGCTGATTGTTACGACTCCTAACCTGACCACTTTCAAGTATTTGGCATACCTGATCGTGCCATGTTTTTCTCGGTCTTCCTCTGCTTCTTTTCTCGATAACATTTGCCTCATAAATTTGTTTTACCGTTCTTTCCTCATTAAAATTTTTTATAGTTTGGAATGTATATATTAATTGAAATAAATAAATTTACAACATTTTGAGTGTGTCCAAATACTTGTTCACAAAATCTGTATTACATCTCACCAATAGATGTCTCTAGTGAAGTTCTAGTGATTCAAGAACAAGGTTTCTAAATTGGTTCTTATATATAGAGCTTCCAAGAATTTAAGTAGTGTGGTTGTCAATAATGGGTAGAATTGGTGAATGTTACAAGTGTGTATGACGTGTGTATGACGGTCGTCAGCCCCGTAAATGCCCAGACTTCCATATTCTTCTTCACCTTTGATGAGATGTTAAAAAATAATATGAAATACATAAATTGAATTTAGCTCTCTCTTATATTATGCTGTATTCTGTCGCTTTTACCAGGTCTGAAAGTGATTTTGTTTCCGTCACATAGATGGCAGCATTGAATCAGAATTTGTCGCTTGTGATTAAGTGTTTCCTTAAGCTTTTCCGCCATGGGGAAATTTAATTCAACTTTGCCACGCTCCGAGCGTAGGGGTTGGGGAATAAGGGTGCAACGGATGGATAATGTATTTTATCATCCCTGCATACATTAACGTGGCCAAGTTTTTAAACCGAACGCCATAAGATTACGACGAAAATTTTACATTTTAACAAATTTTCTTTTTCAAATTGTATTACATACATAAGTCATATATATATATAATATTCCCGATGAGTAATTTCTATTTCTCATTTTGGGACATGGGATTAAGGTTAACAAGACTGGAACACAAATAATAAAGTTACAAAAAAGATTTAAAGAAAAAAAACAAAACTAATACATGGCAAAATATAAAAACAATAAACAGGTTTAATAAATAGGCATAAGAAGCATATTTAAAAGAAATAAATGAGAAAAACACAATGTAAAAAGTATATTTAAAATAAACAAATGAGAAAATATAAAAAAACATAAGGTAAAAACAAAATAAGAAAATATAATTAATCACGACATATATATTTTTTCATATAGTATTTTTTCAGATCATTTATTTTGGATCCCCGAATGGGTTCTATTTTATATATCGCTCACTCCTTTCAAGAACGTCATAAGTCAAAAATTATCAATTTTCAGCTGTGCATGTTTTCGGAATGGCCAAAAAATGTAATATATACCAGAAAAAGGGTTATATTTTTAACTAAATATTTACCCGCTACAGGGCAGAAAGTGTTGTTTTTGCATTTTGAAGAAAAGGTATTGTTTAATAATTTTTTAAATAAACTAAATATTTTTCGAATGGAGAAAAAACCTTCAAATTTTACCTAATAAGATCTGTTGCACAGTAAAATGTTCAATGAGTGGCTTGATATTTATTTTTAATACATTGTATTATACGTTTAAACTTTAAAAACAATGTTTTTTTTTACTGTGAGAAAATGTAAATGTATATGGGATGTAAATAAAATAAATAATATTTTGTATTAAATGTAATATAAGTTAACTTAAGAAATAAATAAAAATATTTTTAAAAAAGCAGTCACTCACATACAGTTATCCAGTACCTACTCGTATATATAGAAGAAACCAAAGTTGAAGATCTAGCAATACTTTACTGTTCATCTACCACAATCTGAAGCTAAAACACATCTCAACATAGATGAAGAAGAATAAGGTAGTCTGGGCATTTGAGATGCCAAAAAAAAGAAAAATAACTCCTATAATTTTTGTCCGCCTCCGTAGTGTAAATGGTCAGCACGCTCAGCTACCGTTCTGGAGGTCCCGGGTTCGATTCCCAAGGGGGGTAAAATAAATATTAATGATTTTTTCACTGTCATATTTATTCAATATTACCCTGGACTGGTACCTGAAGCGGAGGGCTGATCACCTTTCCTTCATGTGTAAACGATCAAGATAACACTCCGCTCACTTATATGATGCAGTGCCCTATGCACCATTGGGTGCGGATAAGGGTTTTATTATTTATTATAATTAGAGATAATCCAGCTTTGTGAACAAGTATTTGGACACACTCAAAATGTTGTAAATATAAGACCATTTATGAACTCCTAAGTGGAAAAACATTGATTTATGCACATAGATTTGGACACACTCAAAATGTTGCGATAAGCGGTGCTTCATAAGCCGCAGTAGCTAGATATCACAGTAACCTAAATCTTAGATTAATATTATTTTTTTGAAAATTTGTTTTGAAATTTCTGTTTGAAAAGCAGCGTCGGATTTCCAACTCGCCATTATTTATTCATTCGCCAGCATTAGGGTAGTGTCCCACGGAGCGGAAGCTATCTGTGAAAACGTAAACAATTACCCACTAACACCCCCCCCACTCAAATCGGCTCGGCTCGCTTCCCCGCTGTCTCGTTAGGTACTTTTGTACCGTGTCGCGAACGCCGTGCCTTCAACCCTCAAATGGCCAAACAAAAATTTGATAATATTTTTCTTTTGGTCTAGAAACAACTGTGGTGAAATTTACTAATTTATTTAATTATATAGCATACATAGGAGTCCGCCTCCGTAGTGTAATGGTCAGCACGCTCGGCTACCGTTCTGGAGGTCCCGGGTTCGATTCCCAGGGGGGGTCAAATAAATATAAGTGATTTTTTTCACTGTAATATTTATTCAATATTACCCTGGACTGGTACCTGAAGCGGAGGGCTGATCACCTTTCCTTCATATGTTTACGATCAAGATAACACTGCGTTTATATGATGCAGTGCCCTATGCATCATTGGGATGCGGATAAGGGTTTGAATGAATGAATATAGCATACATAAGTCACATCTTCTTCTTCTTCAAACCCTTATCCCCACCCCAATGGTGCATAGGGCACTGCATCGTGGTGAATATTAAGTTAAAAATATGCCACTTTTGTTGGGAATTAGTACATTTTATGGGCATTCCGAAAATATGCTCAAAATTGACGATTTTTGATAAATGACGTTGTTGAAAGGAGTGAGCGATATGTGACTTAGTCTTAGAGCACTGCCGGATTAACCGAATTATCAGACGAGCGTGTTCCTTCTTCAGAACCACTTCAGTTAATTTCCCAAACACGCACGCAGGTCAATTTATTGAAACAACACGGGCACGATTGTGGGTGATTGGTGCATGTTGATGTTTATCCCGCCCAGAGCTACTGATCTCTGCGCACGTGCGAGCCACGTGGCTCCGCTAATAGAGTCGCGAGAGATACCCCTACGCACGCAATGGGCATGCAGATAACACGGGCAGTGGAGGGTTGGGCGAGACAGATAGCAGTAAGCCGATTTTAGTGTCTTCATTAAAAAATATTTATATTTATATATCTATATATCACTTCTTCCACATTCACGCATCTCCTCATGTATACTGGTCGATTATTCCGACTCCTGACCTTACTTGACCGTGCCAAGTTTTCCTCGATCTTACTCGGTTGCTAAAATTAACCACAATCGCCTCATATTTTTTTATACTATTCTTTCTTCGTTCATTCATAACAAGAAACTTAGGTTTTATATAGATATTCTTGTTTACATAATAACAAATAAAGGTTTTATACAGATATTCTTGTTACCATAAAAAAATAAAAAGATATTATGGTATTTATTTATTGATTTGCTGTTTAATTTGTAGGACTCCATTTTAATTTATGTATCAATTTTTAAATCAAACACAGATTTTTTGAGTCTACTAAGTTCTATTTTATAAACAAAAACACATAAAAAATTAATATTGTGACAATTGTTTCGCCTGGTTATGGCATTTTCAAACGAATGTGAAGATCAAATGGACTGACGGTCCTTATGTAGCTATACAATTCTAGATATTATGGTATACATGAATGTATAAATGGTAAGGAGAGTGTTTTATTAGATACCACATAATTATTAATGCTTTTAATATACAAAATAGATATTATGGATTAAATAACACCAAATTAAGGTTTTATATTAATATTCCTTTTAGCGTAATAACAAAGTTAGGTTTGAGTGATTTTTTCTTCAGATTTGATAGATGACCCAATTTGACGCATTTTTTTGGTCGTTTAAAGACAAACGTTGTACATATATACTTTTTTACATAACAAGAAATTAAAGTTTTAAAATATATATTCTTGTTTTCACAACAAAAAATTAAGGTTTTATACAGATATTCTTCTTTACATAAGTTAAGGTTTTAGCACAAGTTATGGTTTTATATATATATTCTTGTTTACATACCAACAAATTAAGGTTTAATACAGATATTCTTCTTTACATAAGTTAAGGTTTTAACACAAGTTATGGTTTTATATATAAATTCTTGTTTACATGCCAACAAATGAAGGTTTTATACTTACAGATATTCTTCTTTACATAAGTTAAAGTTTTAGCACAAGTTAAGGTTTTATATATATATTCTTGTTTACACACCAACAAATTAAGGTTTTATATGGACAATTGAGTGATTTTTTCTTCGAATTTGTTTGACGAACGTATTTACCCCATTATTTTGGTCGGTTAAAGACAACCGAGAAGGAAAACAAATGTTTTCACAGCCCGAGAAGCCGGCTGGGGTGCCAGACGACCCCCAGCCATGCTGTGTTTGTGTATTTTCCCTCTTGATTCAATTAGCCGACCGTGGATGGGCGGAGGGTGTGAGGAGGCGTGCGAACTGGCGGCTGACGCTTCGGGGACACTTTTGGGGACACTTTACTTGATGCTTTATACGGGCGAAACACCGCGTTGCAAAATGCAAATGATGTTGGACGAATGCCGAGAGCAGTTGATGTATATTTTTTGGATAATAACGTTTTTAACCGGTTACGTTTTCAACTCGGACGACCGAGGAAAACTTGGCACGATCAAAAAATTCAAATACTTAATCTTGCATTTCTTTTTTTTTAAATTTGTATACATTTATTTACATCATAATTTATACGTAAGTATTTGGAACTTTTTTTTGCACAGACCCACCAAGCCACCTTGTGTGTCTTGTCGGTGGAGTTCTTTTTCAATACATTTTTTATTGTTTTTAACGATTTTAACTTATATAGACAATTTTTAGTTTCAATTCTTAATTCTCATAAATAAAATAAAACTCAATTTCACATTGTGGATATTTTAATTTTTGTGTCTATCTACCCAACTACTATTATTGTAGGTAAGTACCTACTTATTTCTTTCAACTATAATATATACAGGATCTTTCAATAAGTGCTTTCTATCTTTAAATTTTATTAAAACAAAGTGTGCGTCAGAGATGTAGCATCAACAATATGGTCGCTAATAGCTAATATTGGTTCAAAATAGCTCACTTATGTAGGGCGCCGCGACAAAAAAACTAACTTGTTAGTGCGCTGCGGGCTGAAAAACATTGGGAACCCCTGCACTAAAGGAAAAATGTGTGATTTGCTCCGCGCGCCGCAGGTTGGCCACTCTTGATATAAACTAAACTAACTAACTAACTAACCATCACGCCGCTTCCCCGCAGGGGAAGGCAGAGAGAATAGAGCGCCACACCACTCTGTCCTTGCAAACATTCTTCGCTCTCTTCCACGTTCATGCATCTCCTCATACATACCCGCCGATTGTTACGACTCCTAACCTGACCACTTTCAAGTATTTGGCATACCTGATCGTGCCATGTTTTTCTCGGTCTTCCTCTGCTTCTTTTCCCGCTAACATTCGCCTCATAAATTTGTTTTACCGTTCTTTCCTCACTCATTCGTTCCACATGTCCAAACCATCTCAACACACCTTTCTTAATTTTATCGATAATGCTTATCTCAGCTTTGCATTCCTTCCTTATTTCACTATTCGCACATCTATCATATATCGTTTTGTCGCACATTCTTCTGAGAGATCACATTTCGACTGCATTCAGTCTACTTTCATTCTTCATTTGCCAACTCCATGTTTCACTTCCATACATTAGAGTTGGAACCAGGACTCCGTTGTGCACTGCCAGTTTAGCTTCCGCTGATAGGTTTTTATTTGCTATAACTGATTTCAGTGCACCATTCACTTTGTTCCCAGCATTCACTCTTGATATAAACTAATGAAACGAATTGTCACTAGGGTGGTGTCACCAATAATTGTATTATTTCTAATCATCTGCTGTGACGTGATTGGGTGCCGTTTTTCTCTCTCCTTTTGTGATTTTTTATCCGCATATCATCCCTTGAGCGCGAGGGGCGAGGGTAAGCCGAAACGCCGTAATATTATATTCCAATTTGGTTGTCACACCCCACAATGCATGAATATCATATTAATACCCATTGTGCCATGATATTTATATCAAATTTGTTTGAAAATATATGCAAGTACAGTAGAACCTCGATATAACGGACAAAATATCCGGCCAATAAATCACTCACTCCTTTCAACGACGTCATAGATCAAAAAACTTCGTTTTTAAAGTTTAAACATATAATACAATGTATTAAAAATAAATATCAAGCCACTCATTGAACTTTTTACTGTCCAACTGATCTTTTTAGGTAATACCTTAATATTTTATTCTCCATTTGAAAAATATCAAGTTTATTATAAAAATAATTAAACAATTACTTTTCTTCGAAATGCAAAAACAACACTTTCTGCCCTGTAAGCGGGTAAATATTCAGTTAAAAATATGCCGCTTTTGCTGGGATATAGTACATTTTATGGGCATTCCGAAAACATGCACAACTGAAAATTTACGAATTTTGATTTATGACGTTCTTGACAGGAGTGAGCCAAATATTACACGCATTTGCTTAATTTTTAAAAGTTCAAAAAAAAGAGTACCTAATCATCCAAAGTTTGGTTGGTTGGAAAATATTGCTTTTTAGCAATAAGCCCGCCAATGTAGGTACTTATTTATTTTCTGTACGTGAAGTTTAAATAAAATAAATAAATAAATAAAAGTGCAAACATGATACCTTTCTTCATTCGTTCGTTCCACATGCCCAAACCATCTCAACACACCTTTCTTAATTTAATTGATATTGCTTATCTCAGCCTTGCAATCTTTCCTCATATCACCATTGGAACATCTATCAAACATAGTTTTACCGCGTTGAGAGATCTCATTCCGACTGTATTCAGTCTACTTTCATCTTTCCTTTGCCACCTCCTTGCTTCAATTCCTTAATAGGTATATGTATACTTTTCCAAACTTCTGTGTAATTAAATAAATGCACTTTTTACATCAATATATTGATTAATATAAAAAAAATAATACGCATAGATATAGCGGGTATGTGTGCGGAGATTCATAAATGTGTAAGAGGCGAAAGTTGTTTTCAAAGACAGAGCAACGTGGCGTTCTATTCTCTCTGCCTTACCCTGCGGAGAAGCGGCTTTATGATTAGTTTGTAAATTTCTGTATAATTGCGCAAACGGAGGTACGACAGCTTGTTAGGAGAACAACGATACATTATTACCTTTTTTATGATATAATTCTCATTGTCATAGTTTAAATCTCGTGCCGAAGTCAAATCAATTTACTATCTGCTGTTTATTTTTTTGGACCCCAATGTAATATTTTAAAAAGTTAATTGTTCCTCTCACTTTAGGGTTGATACCATACAAATATAATAATACCTAACGTTGATTTATTTATAGCGCCATCTCTTTCGCCCTTATAGCAATGCGTGCGGGAGTGACTGAAACAAATATACTTATATGTTTCACATTTAGGGTTTGGTTATTTGTCACTTTGTTTATATTGTTACTATCTCCATCTCTTTCGCGTTAGCCGTTTTCGAATGGATGTGAGAGGGACAGATGTACGATTAGCGTTGGTTTGGGTGACGATCAGGGGCGTGCATTCCATAAAGGCAGAAAAACAGTGCCTATCCTAAATCCTAACTTATCCGAGTGACATATAAAAACGCAGCCTACCTTAGGTACTAAGTAGTACCAGCTTTCTTAATACCTACCTATACTCTCTTCTCCGTCTTACTCCTCATTACTGAGGATTGTGATCCTTGTGGAAGCAATGACTCTTCTCCAGTTATCCCTTGACAGCGCTGCACGTAGCGCTCCAACCACCTCAAATTGATCGCTCCATCGTGTGGGAATCTTCCTCTCCCTCTCTTCCCCTCCAGGCTACCGATCACAACCAGTCATTCCAGGCAATCCTCGTTACCACGCGCAACGTGTCCAAAGAACTGGAGAATCCGTCGTGTACAAACATTGGCCAGAGACAAGCCATCCAAGTGTAACTCCTGGCGAATGAACTTGTTGGTGCGTCTAGCTGTCCATGGGGTTCAGAGCAAGGGCCTCCAACACCACATTTCGAAAGCGTCAATTTTTCTCCTTTCTGCTTCTTTTATGGTCCATGTTCCAGCAGCATAGAGAAAAATGGAGTGGACCAAGCTCCTGACAAGCTTCATCTTGGTATTACTCACATCTTGGTATTACTCACACCTCGGTCTTTCCAGATCTTGTCTAGCTTAGGCATGGCACTTTTAGCAATGGTGATATGACGTTTGATTTCCCCTTCATTTTTCATGGGATTTGGCATGCGCCTCCAACACCACATTACGAAATCGTCAATTTTTCTTTTCTTGAATTTTTCCGCAGATACTTTGTGGCACATTTTATAAACTTTATAAAATGAAATAACTTTTGTCGTTCGTCCGCCCCCGTAGTGTAATGGTCAGCACGCTCGGCTACCGTTCTGGAGGTCCCGGGTTCGATTCCCAAGGGGGGTAAAATAAATATAAGTGATTTTTTCACTGTCGTATTTATTCAATATTACCCTGGACTGGTACCTGAAGCAGAGGGCTGATCACCTTTCTTTCATGTGTAAACGATCAAGATAACACTGTGTTTATATGACGCAGTGCCCTATGCACCATTGGGGTGCGGATAAGTTTTTTTTTATTTTTATTTTGTTATAACCACTTTTTTTTATTAATACAATTTAACCTACCGGTTTCAACAAAAAACCTTGTCATAATCAGGGTTTATATTAATTCAAAAACATTGAAAACATTTTAATACTCTCACAAAAAAACTTCCACACACTTCGTGAAAATCCTTAATGTTATTTTTATTATTCATTGCATAGCAACCCCAAATAACAACTAATGGAATCACCCGCGCACGCATACGTAAAGTGGAGAACACACACAAAAACCTTAGAAATTTTAGGAACAGAAATTGGAAAAATATCAAAAATAGGACTGTTACTTAAATTTAATCGATCATCAATAATATTTAAATTTTGTTTTATGGCTTTTTTTATTTCGAAAATATCTAAATTATGTAATGAGTTTACTTTTTTCATTAGAATGTAGTATTTCAATGCCATTTTTAAAATTAAAATAATGATTGCAATAAGTATATGTTCAGCAAATTCAGAAAAAATATTATTATTTCGGCATCTCATGTGTTGGAGGTCCCGGGTTCGATTCCCAGGAGGGTCAAAATAAATATGTCCGATTTTCACTCTCATATTTATTTAATATCACCCTGGACTGGTACAAGAAGCGCAGGGCTGATCACCTTGCCTTCATGCAATTTACGATCAAGATAACACTGCGTCGCTACGATGCAGTGCCCTATGCACCATTGGGTGCGGATAAGGGTTAGGAGAAGAAGAAGAAGAAGCTGCTATGGTACCTCTACTACTGCCTATCGTAATTTATTATCTGTGCACGCCACTGGTGACACTGCATGTTAATTCGTTAGTTCGTCCATAGCCAGGTGGCTTGGGGCAGATGCGACGGTCATAGGTTCAAATCTTGTCGAGGGATAATTATACGAGACCCCAATTTTTATATTTTCTATCCCCAATCTTTTTCCATTTGATATGTGTATCATTTTCTGAACAGTTTATGGTAGAAATAAGTATGAAGAGTGTAAGGGAGAGGGTTAGTCCGCCTCCGTAGTGTGATGGTCAGCACGTCCGCCTACCATTCTAGAGGTCCCGGGTCCAATTCCTAGGGGGGGGGGTCAAATAAATATACTCAAGTGATTTTTTTACTGTAATATTTATTTAATATTACCCTGGACTGGTAGGTAGGTACCTGAAGCGCAGGGCTGTTCACCTTTCCTTCTTGTGTTCAAGATCAATGCGTTTATATGATGCAGTGCCCTACGCACCAAAAATATTCAATATGTGGTTTTAAACTTGTCGAAGCACGCTTTGGATTCAATTTGAATATTGATTCAACTTTAACGGAGAATGTTTACAAAGACAGCGGTGTGGCGTTCTATTCTCTCTGCCTACCCCCGCGGGTAGCGGCATGATGGTTTGTTAATAGGTTAGTTTTTAAAAAAATATTCAAAATATTCAATTTGTGGTTTGAAACTTGTCGAAACTCGCTTTGGATTCAATTTGAATATTGATTTAAAACCGCCTAAAGAAAACTCCAAAAGGTTTTTATATCAATTTGAATACGACACTGTCATTGCGTCTTGGAATACGACGATACACATTTTGACCAATCGGAATTAGGCTACATCTCGCATCCTTGTCTCGCTCACAGATTTAGACGACAACAGAGCGAGATGAAAATATGCAAGGGCGTTGTTACTAAGCCACTCCCTTCGAATCCACACAGAACAGTTCAAAAATGGAGACAGTATTCAAATGGTGTTCGAATTTAAATTTCGGAATATATAATTTTTTTTAAATTTCATAGATGTCTCTAGTACTGTTTCGAATTTGAACAATATATATAGAAGTTATTTTCATATTACTTTTTGACATCTCATCAAAGATGAAGAAGAATATCTAGGCATTTACGGGGCTGACGACCGTCATAGGCTAGTTTAAGTGATCACTTTACACACGTGTAACATTCACCAATTCTACCCATTATTAACAACCACACTACTCAAATTCTCGGAAGTTCTGTATATATGAACCAATTTAGAAACCTTGTTCGTGAATCACTAGAACTTCACTAGAGACATCTATTGGTGAGATGTAAAGAAGCTTTATGACGAAGAAGAAAAGAAGAAGCCTATGACGGCCGTCAGCCCCGTAAATGCCCAGACATCCATATTCTTCTTCATCTTTGATGAGATGTCAAAAAATAATATGAAAATAACTCCTGTAATTGGAGAGAATCCAGATTTTGTGAACAAGTATTTGGACACACTCAGAATGTTGTAATATATATATATAGAAGTTCATACAAATTTGAAAATTATATTTTCTAGCGTTTCTCATGTATACGATTACATATAATCCAGGATTCGGATCAAAAGCGATACGGGATGCTGAGTGATTGGAAACATATTTAAAGACGGACTTTTAGAAAAATCGTTTACTTTTGTATTAAAAGTTGTAAATTATTATGTTTTGAATATTGAAAGCATTAACTTTGTGGATCATCTTGTTATATTATTTCGAGAAATATAAATACTTTGTGTTCTGATCCACTCACATTTTTATTAACCAACTAGTTTCGGCAACAACCTGTTGCCCTCTTCAGGGTTTCAGTAATAAATGAAACCCTGAAGAGGGCAACAGGTTGTTGCCGAAACTAGTTGGTTAATAAAAATGTGAGTGAATCAGAACACAAAGTATTTTTATTTCTCGAAATAATATGAAAATTATTATTTTATTACTTTGTCCGCCTCCGTAGTGTAATGGTCAGCACGCTCGGCTACCGTTCTGGAGGTCCCGGGTTCGATTCCCAAGGGGGGTAAAATAAAACTAAGTGATTTTTTCACTGTCATATTTATTCAATATTACCCTGGACTGGTACCTGAAGCGGAGGGCTGATCACCTTTCCTTCATGTGTAAACGATCAAGATAACACTGCGTTTATATGACGCAGTGCCCTATGCACCATTGGGGTGCGGATAAGGGTTTTATTATTATTATTATTAAATTATTATTAATTGCCTTTTTAATTTCTAATATTTCTAAGTAATCTTATGAGTGAAAACTTTTAAAAATCATTGAAAAATTTACACTCATTTCCGGACAGCCTGTAGAGCTAAAAGGCGTATGTGTTTGCCTTACATAGTATGCCTTATATGTACCTTACCCAAATACATAACCTGTAGATTTCTGTATGTACAGATACAGCTTAATGCAGTAATCTCTTAAAATACTGTGACAATGGAAGCTGTATGACATTCCAGTCTAAAGAATTTGTTTTTTTTTTTTTATACTGAGAGTACCTACCTGCCCTATTTAAGAGTTAAATTTTATACAAACGTAAAAAAGAAATTTATTTTATTTATTTAAATAGATATATGTATATTTTTTATATCTCTTTTGCCTAACAGTCAAAATATTTTGACTTTTATTTAGTAGATAGTGTTTTAGTATTAATCAGTCTGGATAAAGAAGCGGTTAGCTTCGAAACCGGTAGACATTATAATTAAGTTATTATATAATATTTAAAGTGATTTTAAAATAACATTTTGAGTGTTTCCAAATACTTGTTCACAAATCTGGATTATTTCCAATTATAGGAGTTATTTTTAAAATGTTAATGTTTAAATGTTAGTGGGAAAAGAAGCAGAGGAAGACCGAGAAAAACATGGCAAGATCAGGTATGCCAAATACTTGAAAGTGGTCAGGTTAGGAGTCGTAACAATCGGCGGGTATGTATGAGGAGATGCATGAACGTGGAAGAGGCGAAGAATGTTTGCAAGGACAGAGTGGTGTGGCGCTCTATTCTCTCTGCCTACCCCTGCGAGGAAGCGGAGTGATTGGTTAGTTAGTTAGTTTTTTTTAATAATTTGACATCTCATCAGTTATAAGAGTTTCTTCTCAATTAAAAGCTTTTTTTCATCTCACCAAAAGTTGTCTCTAGTGAAGTTCTCGTGATTCAAGAACATGGTTTCTAAATTGGTTCATTTATATTGAACTTCCAAGAATTTGAGTAGTGTGGTTGTCAATAATGGATAGAATTGGTGAATGTTACACGTGTGTAAAGTGATCATTTAAACCAGCCCATGACGGTAAATGCCCAGACTTCCATATTCTTCTTCATCTTTGATGAGATGTCAAAAAATATTATGAACACACACCTACATTATCTATGTGTCTACTTTAGTTGAAAAGGTCGTATCTTCTCCTTTTCACATTCGAGATACTTCCATGTTTGGAAGTTGTGAATAGATCCCTATTGTATGCATTTGACTTTGTGATTTTGTTGAAAAAAAATTGAGCGTGTTTTATACAAAACTATATTTTCCTTTCAACAACGCACGCTTCAATTCTACTTCGCCGAAAATTGGGGCATATCGAATTGGAAAATAGACGATTCAAATTGTATACAAGTGACATCGTTTATATGCTCAGACTCTTACACTTTAAAGAAATGAAATCATGTTTTAAGACAAGCCAGCTAGTATACATTTATAATTCTTCTTCGTGGGTTACCTACAATCTTAATTAACTAAACTAACTAACCGTCACGTCGCTTCCCCGCAGGGGTGGGCATAGAGAATAGAACGCCACACCACTCTGTCCTTGCAAACATTCTTCGCCTCTTCTACGTTAATGCATCTCCTCATACATACCCGCCGATTGTTTCGACATTTTACATTCTACAATCTTTGTTTTATATATTAAATGTTTGAGTCCGCCTCCGTAGTGTAATGGTCAGTATGCTCGGCTACCGTACTGGAGGTCCTGGTTTCGATTCCCAGGGGGGGTCAAATAAATAAAAGTGATTTTTTCAATATAATATTTATTCAATATTACCCTGGACTGGTACCTGAAGCGGAGGGCTGATTACCTTTCCTTCATGTGTTAACGATCAAAATAACACTGCGTTTATATGACGCAGTGCCCTATGCACCATTGGGCGCGGATAAGGGTTAGAAGAAGAAGAAGAAGCTGCTATGCTACCTCTACTACTGACTATCCTAATTTATTATCTGTGCACGCCACTGGTGACGTTGCATGTTAAGTCATGTGTTGACGATCAAGATAACACTGCGTTTATATGATGCAGTGCCCTATGCACCATTGGGTGCGGATGAGGGTTTGAAGAAATTGTATTTCATTTTTGAAAAACGCAAAAATAAAATTTGTGACAATTTTGCAGGTCCTCACCGAAAAGTTACATTTCCAGTATTGCACAAAACGTCCTTTAAATGCAAATCTGTTCTGCTTACTGTATTCTATCGAAATCTGAATTAAAACTGCGACAAAACGTGACCAATCCTATGTTAAACCAATATGAAATCATTAAATCGCATTAAAATGTAATAAATTTACAAGCTAGAATTCCTGATTAGGTACTTAAAATAATTTAAAATGGAAATGTGGCATTTTGGTGAGGACCTCCACAATTGTTTCGCCTTGTTATGACATTTTCAAACTAGCTAACCTTTCAAAAACTCTTTTCTTCCCAAAGCTATACGTGTATTTCGAAGAAAAACTTATGTTTTCAATACAAAAACTGTGTTTTAAGCAAAAAAATAATTAAATTACGTTAAATGTTACCTGGGTGTAAAGAAAATTAAGTAGCGGGCTTTCGAATTAATAAGTGTTAATAACTTTAGTGAATTAATAACTTAAGTGAATTAATAACTTTCGCCTTAAGAGTTGATATCGCTCACTCCTTTCAAGAACGTCATAAATCAAAAAACTTGATTTTTCAGTAGAACGTTTTTAAAGTTTAAAAATAAAATACAATGTATTAAAAAATATATCAAGCCACTTGTTGAACTTTTTACTGTGCAACAGATCTTTTTAGGTAAAACCAGAATGTTTTTTCTCCATTTGAAAAATATTTAGTATATTCAAAAACATAATTAAACGATACCTTTTCTTTAAAATTAAAAAACAACACTTTCTGCCCTGTAGCGGGTAAATATTAAGTTAAAAATATGCCGCTTTTGCTGGGATAAAGTACATTTTCTGGGCATTCCGAAAACATGCACAACTGATAATTGACGATTTTTGATTTATGACGTTCTTGAAAGGAGTGAGCGATACGTAAAACCCCCGCTATATACTCGTATACTTATATACTTATCTATATAAATGTCTTCCATCCGCCCAGAATGCAATAAAATTTGTCTCCTACACATGGGCCGTAAAAAACATACATGCAACATACTTTGTTGTATATGTTAATAAAAAAATATATCATGAGATGTGGGTTTGGGTATAAGTACTCTATTGTCGTGGAGTGATGAGGAAACATTGTTGGACCGCCTCGCATTCCAAGTGCTCTTATATCATATAAAGGTGGGGACAAATCGCTCACTCCTTGAATATAGACAGTTTATATTTAAACTGTTTAATTCATTCCACAAAGACTATATGATACACACTAGTTATCTTTATTTGTTTCGATTTGAATTTTGCTAAAATTATTTATATGAAAAAAACAGATTTATGTAGCTTCTTCCATGAAACTCATATAGTATGTATATACCAGTGGCGGTACTTCCCTAGAAGCCCAAAAGCCCTAACAACTCCAAATAAAAATGACTAAATCTAGACCAAATGATTACATAATTTATGTATGACTGTTTTGAAATTATCACGGGCTTATATGATTATTAAACACTATGCATGCCATTATATGGTGATGGTACTTATTGGTGATGGTTGATATCTGAGGAAGATATTTTATTATGGTGAACATTTTTTTTATTTAATGGTTATGGCTATACCTTACAAAAGTTACATGTATGCATATTTTTACAATGATTACAATACATTTTTTTAATATTTATAATACTTTCTGAGTGCTTACTATACTGGGAATGATATGAGGTGAAGAAATTATAGGTGCATCATATATTCACGAATGTGAAAAATAATGAGCTTGCCTTACTGGTAAACCCTAGGCACGCCACTGGTATATACATACTTATCTGTTAACTTTTTTATTTTCATCTTTTTGATTTTTTATTTTCTGTTAAAATCAAATATTATTTGTTTATATTAGCACTTTTAATGTATTTATATGTCCTTATATCGCTCACTACTTTCAAGAACGTCATAAATCAAAAAACTTGATTTTTCAGGAGAACGTTTTTAAAGTTTAAAAATATAATATAATGTATTAAAAATAAATATCAAGCCACTTATTGAACTTTTTACTGTGCAACAGACCTTTTAAGGTAATACTTTGAAGGTTTTTTCTCCATTTGAAAAATATTTAGTATATTTAAAAAAAATATCAAACAATACCTTTTCTTCGAAATGGAAAAACAACTCTTTCTGCCCTGTAGCGGGTAAATATTAAGTTAAAAATATGCTTCTTTTGCTGGGATATAGTACATTTCCTGGGCATTCTGAAAACATCCACAACTGAAAATTGACGATTTTTGATTTATGACGTTCTTGAAAGGAGTGAGCGAAATGTGTACACATATTAAACACACACACATTTTATATATAAGTACCTACACAATGTTTTGAGAGACATTTTATATACAAACACAGATTTATAAACGAACCCTTGTTATTTTTTGACATCTCATCAAAGATGAAGAAGAATATGGAAGTCTGGGCATTTACGTGGCTGACGACCGTCATAGGCTGGTTTAAGTGATCACTTTACACACGTGTAACATTTGCCAATTCTACCCATTATTGACAACCACACTACTCAAATTCTTGGAAGCTCTATATATATGAACCAATTTAAAAACCTTGTTCTTGAATCTCTAGAACTTCACTAGAGACATCTATTGGTGAGATGTAAAGAAGCTCTTTATTAAGCAGAAACTCTTATATTATATTACTTAAACCAGCCTATGACGGTCGTCAGCCCCGTAAATGCCCAGGCTTCCATATTCTTCTTCATCTTTGATGAGATGTCAAAAAATAATATGAAAATAACTCCTCTAATTGGAGATAATCCAGATTATGTGAACAAGTATTTGGACACACTCAAAATGTTGTAAAAATAGAAAATAAGCATGAATACTATTGCTAAAGGTGTTGAAGAATCCATGTTCGGAAAACTCCTTCGGACACATGGAACAGATCAATATCCAATGAGATATTGTTCAACATAGCGGTAGCTCTTCCTACAGGCATAACCATTGCCAGGTTGGTCCTGTGTATAGGAATGTGAAACAAACAACTGAATAAAATACAACTTAGACTCAAAAAATCTGTGTTTAATTTAAAAATTAATTTTAATTAAACCCTCATCCGCACCCCAATGGTGCAAAGGGCACTGCGTCATATAAACGCAGTGTTATCTTGATCGTTTAGACATAAAGGAAAGGCGATCAACCCTCCGCTTCTGTTACCATCCAGGGTAATATTGAATAAATATTACAGTGAAAAAAATCACTTCTATTTATTTTACCCCCCCCTGGGAATCGAACCCGGGACCTCCAGAACGATAGCTGAGCGTGCTGACCATTACACTACGGAGGCGCAAAAATTCATACTTTTTTTTGTTACTCATTATTTTAAATGAATTTATGTAACTGTTCTGTTCAATTTCCAAATAAATAAATAAAAATATATAATAATAATATTTCTCTCTCTTTTTGCAGGAGTCAACCCTCGAAAGCAGCGCCGGGAGAGGACGACCTTCACCAGAGCCCAGCTGGACGTCCTGGAGTCCCTGTTCGGGAAGACAAGGTATCCTGACATCTTCATGAGGGAGGAAGTGGCCCTGAAGATCAACCTGCCAGAATCAAGGGTCCAGGTAATGATGTCACATTTTATTTATAGGTACATATATACAGTGATGAGATTCAAAATTTTCAAGAACCGGTTCGCCCTTTAGGTACCTACTACCCCTACCCTCCCAAAAAAATACATTTATTCATTTATTTGTTTTTTTTTTTGTATTCTGAAAATAAACTAGAACTTCACTAGAGACATCTATTGGTGAGATGAAAAGAAGCTTTTCACTGAGCAGAAGCTGTTATAAAAAGTATGGTAGGTATACGGATGTCCAAACTCAAAACACAGTAAGGGACATTTTTTTGTAGTACGTTTTTTTTTTGCGTTTTTGGACTAAGTACATTCTACTTAATCCAAAAATGAAAAAAAATCGTACTACAAATAAAATGACCCTTACTGTGTTTTAAGTTTGGAAAGCCGTATAGTGATTCAAGAACAATATTTATGAATTGTTTCATATATATATATATATATATATATATATATATATATATATATATATATATATATATATATATATATATATATATATATATATATAACTGTAACTGTCGATCAAACCTCCTCCCTCTACCTCCTTCCCTAAATTCCTTCTTCCTTTGCCCTCCTTATTATCGTCTTTTGTTAATTTATGTATCTTTTTAAATGTCAATTTGTAATTTATGTTTTTTTTAATTGTTCAAGTACTATCTGCCCACTGATTGCAAACGGCTATAT